>NC_091283.1:627793732-628066232 GCF_032444005.1 Ranitomeya imitator | reverse complement strand
GTACAGTGTATATATACAGGACAGGAGGAGTGGTACTGTGCAGTGTATATATACAGGACAGGAGGAGTGGTACTGTGCAGTGTATATATACAGGAGGAGTGGTACTGTGCAGTGTATATATACAGGACAGGAGGAGTGGTACTGTGCAGTGTATATATACAGGAGGAGTGGTACTGTGCAGTGTATATATACAGGACAGGAGGAGTGGTACTGTGCAGTGTATATATACAGGACAGGAGGAGTGGTACTGTGCAGTGTATATATACAGGAGGAGTGGTACTGTGCAGTGTATATATACAGGACAGGAGGAGTGGTACTGTGCAGTGTATATATACAGGACAGGAGGAGTGGTACTGTGCAGTTTATATATACAGGACAGGAGGAGTGGTACTGTGCAGTGTATATATACAGGACAGGAGGAGTGGTACTGTGCAGTGTATATATACAGGAGGAGTGGTACTGTGCAGTGTATATATACAGGACAGGAGGAGTGGTACTGTGCAGTGTATATATACAGGACAGGAGGAGTGGTACTGTGCAGTGTATATATACAGGACAGGAGGAGTGGTACTGTGCAGTGTATATATACAGGAGGAGTGGTACTGTGCAGTGTATATATACAGGAGGAGAGGTACTGTGCAGTGTATATATACAGGAGGAGTGGTACTGTGCAGTGTATATATACAGGACAGGAGGAGTGGTACTGTGCAGTGTATATATACAGGACAGGAGGAGTGGTACTGTGCAGTGTATATATACAGGAGGAGTGGTACTGTGCAGTGTATATATACAGGACAGGAGGAGTGGTACTGTGCAGTGTATATATACAGGAGGAGTGGTACTGTGCAGTGTATATATACAGGAGGAGTGGTACTGTGCAGTGTATATATACAGGAGGAGTGGTACTGTGCAGTGTATATATACAGGAGGAGTGGTACTGTGCAGTGTATATATACAGGACAGGAGGAGTGGTACTGTGCAGTGTATATATACAGGAGGAGTGGTACTGTGCAGTGTATATATACAGGAGGAGAGGTACTGTGCAGTGTATATATACAGGAGGAGAGGTACTGTGCAGTGTATATATACAGGAGAAGTGGTACTGTGCAGTGTATATATACAGGAGAAGTGGTACTGTGCAGTGTATATATACAGGAGGAGTGGTACTGTGCAGTGTATATATACAGGAGGAGTGGTACTGTGCAGTGTATATATACAGGACAGGAGGAGTGGTACTGTGCAGTGTATATATACAGGACAGGAGGAGTGGTACTGTGCAGTGTATATATACAGGACAGGAGGAGTGGTACTGTGCAGTGTATATATACAGGAGGAGAGGTACTGTGCAGTGTATATATACAGGACAGTAGGAGAGGTACTGTGCAGTGTATATATACAGGAGGAGAGGTACTGTGCAGTGTATATATACAGGAGGAGTGGTACTGTGCAGTGTATATATACAGGAGGAGTGGTACTGTGCAGTGTATATATACAGGACAGGAGGAGTGGTACTGTGCAGTGTATATATACAGGAGGAGTGGTACTGTGCAGTGTATATATACAGGAGAAGTGGTACTGTGCAGTGTATATATACAGGAGGAGTGGTACTGTGCAGTGTATATATACAGGAGGAGTGGTACTGTGCAGTGTATATATACAGGACAGGAGGAGTGGTACTGTGCAGTGTATATATACAGGACAGGAGGAGTGGTACTGTGCAGTGTATATATACAGGACAGGAGGAGTGGTACTGTGCAGTGTATATATACAGGAGGAGAGGTACTGTGCAGTGTATATATACAGGACAGTAGGAGAGGTACTGTGCAGTGTATATATACAGGAGGAGAGGTACTGTGCAGTGTATATATACAGGAGAAGTGGTACTGTGCAGTGTATATATACAGGACAGGAGGAGTGGTACTGTACAGTGTATATATACAGGACAGGAGGAGTGGTACTGTGCAGTGTATATATACAGGACAGGAGGAGTGGTACTGTGCAGTGTATATATACAGGAGGAGTGGTACTGTGCAGTGTATATATACAGGACAGGAGGAGTGGTACTGTGCAGTGTATATATACAGGACAGGAGGAGTGGTACTGTGCAGTGTATATATACAGGAGGAGAGGTACTGTGCAGTGTATATATACAGGAGAAGAGGTACTGTGCAGTGTATATATACAGGAGGAGTGGTACTGTGCAGTGTATATATACAGGACAGGAGGAGTGGTACTGTGCAGTGTATATATACAGGAGGAGAGGTACTGTGCAGTGTATATATACAGGAGAAGAGGTACTGTGCAGTGTATATATACAGGAGAAGTGGTACTGTGCAGTGTATATATACAGGAGAAGTGGTACTGTGCAGTGTATATATACAGGAGGAGTGGTACTGTGCAGTGTATATATACAGGACAGGAGGAGTGGTACTGTGCAGTGTATATATACAGGAGGAGTGGTACTGTGCAGTGTATATATACAGGACAGGAGGAGTGGTACTGTGCAGTGTATATATACAGGAGGAGTGGTACTGTGCAGTGTATATATACAGGACAGGAGGAGTGGTACTGTGCAGTGTATATATACAGGAGGAGTGGTACTGTGCAGTGTATATATACAGGACAGGAGGAGTGGTACTGTGCATTGTATATATATAGGACAGGAGGAGTGGTACTGTGCATTGTATATATACAGGACAGGAGGAGTGGTACTGTGCAGTGTATATATACAGGAGGAGTGGTACTGTGCAGTGTATATATACAGGACAGGAGGAGTGGTACTGTGCAGTGTATATATACAGGACAGGAGGAGTAGTACCGTGCAACGTATATATACAGGAGGAGAGGTACTGTGCAGTGCGTGTGTGTGTATATATATATATATTGTATGTATACAGAATAAAACGGGTACTGAGGATTGCACCCAGTATACAGGACAGAAATTGGAGTGTGCATAACATACAGTCATAGCTGAAAGTGTTGGCACTTTCAACAGGGCAGATAAGCTCGCCTGCGTAGGAGTGCAATGCCGGGGAGCCATGAATCAACAGGAGGGCGGCAATCATAAGAAGATGGGAGGCGCCGGACCTGTGACACCCATTGGACCATACTGCCCACCTGGGGGATTTGTGAGAGACAGAAACTAAAAATAAATCCAGGAAATCATATTTGATGGTTTTTTAAAGGGAACCGGTCACCCCCAAAATCCAAGATGAGCTAAGCCCACCGGTATCGGGCTTATCTACAGCATTCTGGAATGCTATGAAGATGGGAGGCTCCGGACCGCCCGCCCAGGTGAGTATAATCTAACCTTTTTTTCTTCTCTTTCAGGATACATCGGGGGCTTATCTACAGCATTACAGAATACTGTAGATAAGCCCGATGCCGGTGGGCTTAGCTCATCTTGGATTTTGGGGGTGACAGGTTCCCTTTAAATAATTTACATTTCATTTTATTGCATGAAATGAGTATTTGATCACCTACCAATCAGCAAGAATTCTGGTTCTCGTTGCCTGTTAGTTTTTCTTTAAGAAGCCCTCCTACTCTGCACTTATTACCTGTATTAATTGCACCTGTTTTTACTCATCTGTATAAGACACTTGTCCACCACTCAATCACACTCCAACTTCTCCACCATGGCCAAGACCAAAGAGCTGAGTAAGGACACCAGGGGAAAAAAATTGTAGGCTGCACAAGGCTGGGATGGAGTACAGGACAATAGTCAAGCAGCTTGGTGAGAAGGCAACAACTATTGGCATAATTATTAGAAAATGGAAAAAAACACAAGATGACTGTCCATCTTCCTTGGTCTGGGGCACCATGCAGGATCTCGCCTTGTGGGGTAAGGATGATTTTGAGAGCGGTTAGGAATCAGCCCAGAACTACATGAGATGACCACAGTCTCAAAAATTATTAGTAACACCCTATGCCGGCATGGATTTAAATCCTGCACGGCATGCAAGGTCCCACTGCTCATGCCACAATATGTCCAAGCCCATTTGAAATTTGCCAATGATGATCCAAAGGAGGCATGAGAGAAGGTCATGTGGTCAGATGAGAGCAAAATAAAACTTTTCGGTATTGACTCCACTCACCGTATTTGGAGGAAGAAGGATGAGTATAACCTCAAGAACATCATCCCAACCATGAAGCATGGTGGGGGAAATCTCATACTTTGGGGGTGCTATTCTGAAAAGGGGACTGCACCGTATTGACGGGAGGATGGATGGGGTCATGTATCACAAGATTTTGGCCAACAACCTCTTTCCCTCAGTAAGAGCATTGAAGATGGGTCATAACTGGGTCTTCCAGCATAATGACCTGAAACACACAGCCCGGGCAACTAAGATGTGGCTGCGTATGAAGCATGTCACGGTACTGGTGTGGCCTAATCAGTCTCCAGACCTGAACCCAATAGAAAATCTTTGGTGGGAGCAGAAACTCAATATTTCCCTGTGACAGCCCCAAAACCTAGAAGATCTGGATGGAGGAGTGGGCCAAAATCCTTGGGCTAGTGCAGTCATCGAAGAGCTAATACCATATTGGTGTCAGAGATCAGCAGTAGATCAGGGGGGTCCGTTATAATTAACCAGGTCACATTCAAACAAAGTGTCGGGGCCGATGAGTTAGGAGGAAACCAAGAATTCCTGTTCTTCTGTGACAAGGAGCATTCAGTAGCGGAGAGGACGTGCCGACGGGCGTGGGGTGTCGGCGTCCTGTGGGTACCTGCTTGTTCTCAGCCGGGACAGTCGGGGACTGGAGTAACATTTCTGGTGATACCGATGCCGACATCGCGCAGCCACGACTCATCCCCATCTGCCGAAAAGTGACCGCTCCAGAAATCACAACGGTTTCGCACAATTTTATGTTGCACAAATATTTATGGTTTTCTGCCAATATTGTGGTGTGAATCGGACCAGGGCCTGTGTGTTACCTCCTGCCCGGGTGAGGCAGGTTTGTTACTGGCGCTGCCCCATGGCGCTTCTCTGGGCCTCCTCCTGCCACTGTTCCTATTTGTCTCCCCACGGGATATGGAGATCACTGGGGGTCCCTGGGAAGCGGGCTCTGCAGGACCTGGCCTTACTGGAGTGGGGGGCACCAATGTTTGCCTTCCACACTCTCAGATCTGCTGGGGGGCAGTGATCAGTACCTTGGCTATAGACAACTTTCAATTCTGGACATACCCTTTAAGTGTTAGATCCTATTTAAGAATACCCCTTTAAATGGTCCTATTTGTGAATTCTGGGAATACCCCTTTAAGTGTTAGGTCCCATTTGTGACTACCCCTTTAAGTGCTATGTGCGGAGCAGACAGCCCCCTACTTTGTGCCTCAGCCCCCTGCTCCCCGGCACACAGGTCTGCGCTTCCCCTACCCAGAACAGCCCAGCGCCTGACTCCTCCCCCACATGTGACTGATCACATGGCCATGACATCAACAAAGGTCCTTTAACCCCCTGTGCTCAGGCATCTACCAAGGATCCAGCGCCGAGGACCGAAGTGAGGGGTCATCGATCCCGGAGCCGCGTCACGTGATCCCCCGGCAGCGCTCGGTCACCGCGGACGCCCCTGTTATGCGAGCTGTTACGTCACTGCTGCCGTGATGTCATGAGGAAGACGAAGGGGCGGAGTTGTGATTGACAGGTGGTTTGGGGCTGGGGCAGGTGCCTGCTGGAGGCTCCGGCCGCCCGGTGTCCTGGCTGTGGGCAGTGTGGTGGGCAGTGAGCCGGTGTTCTGTGCCCCCCGGGGCTGACACCCACCTCACCTCAGCTGCTGCATCTGGGCCAAACTTTGGCGTCTCTGAGACAATGAGCCGCGTACAGGCACATGGCAGCAGACTGGCCGGACATGGTGCTGCTGTAGCAAACAGCCAGCTGTGAGCAGGGGAAAAAGCCCTACAGGCCATGAGCTGCCCCCGGATCACCACAAGTCCCAGCACAACCTCGACCCCAAGGCTGACAGTTGTGCCCCTCCCCCCGGCCGTGACGTGCAGGGATAGTGCAGATTTTCCGGTATATGTGACGTAGGTGCTGCACAGATGCGCTGTCATGATGCTGCTGCACAGTGACTGTGTCCCGCTAGATGGCGCTATCTCACTACTCATTCCTTGTGTGAGGTGCCGCCTGTATAGCGCTGCCGTCCATCCTGTCAGACGCTTCCTGATGGGACTTGTGTCCATACAGAGGTCGGCTGCCATGTCTCATGGTTATACATAGGTCCAAAGTGTCCCGGGGGCTCTGTCAGCACCACGAGGTCAGGCGCATGTTGGTCCTAGTACTGTGAGCAGCCTATAGGTGCCACCATGGCCTGCAGCGTCTCCAGACTTGTCTCCCATCAAGCACATATGGGACATCATTAGTCAGCAATTGCAGAGGAAGCTGCCAGCAGCGGATCTTGATGATGTGCCAAAATTCATTCAGTGCAGCAGAACATTCCTCAGACAACCATTAACCCCTTAAAGGGAACCTATCACCCCCAAAATGGAAGGTGAGCTAAGCCCACCGGCATCAGGGGCTTATCTACAGCATTCTGGAATGCTGTAGATAAGCCCCTGATTTAACCTGAAAGATGAGAAAAAGAGGTTAGATTATACTCACGCAGGCGGTCCGATCCGATGGGCGTCGCGGTCCGGGGCCTCCCATCTTTTTACGATCACGTCCTCTTCTTGTCTTCATGCTCCGGCGCAGGCGTACTTTGTCTGCCCTCAACAGGGAGATAAAGTACGCCTGCGCCGGAATCGCGGCTGCATCATGAAGACAAGAGGGCGTGATCTTAAGAAGATGGGAGGCTCCGGACCGGACGCTCATCGGACACGGACCACAGCGGGACCGCCCCTGGGTGAGTATAATCTAACCTCTTTTTCTCATCTTTCAGGTAACATCGGGAGCTTATCTACAGCATTACAGAATGCTGTAGATAAGCCCCTGATGCCGGTGGGCTTAGCTCATCTTGGATTTGGGGGGGGTGACAGGTTCTCTTTAACCCCCAAGGCGTTAATGACCGGGCCAATTTTTACAATTCTGACCACTGTCCCTTTATGAGGTTATAACTCTGGAACGCTTCAACGGATCCTAGTGATTCTGACATTGTTTTCTCGTGACATATTGTACTTTATGATAGTGGTAAAATTTCCTTGACATTACTTGCGTTTATTTCTGGGAAAAAAACAGAAATTTGGCAAACATTTTGAAAATTTCACTATTTTCCAACTTTAAATTTTCATGCCCTTAAATCACAGAGATATGTCGCAGAAAATACTTAATAAGTAACATTTCCCACATGACTACTTTACATCAGCACAATTTTGGAATAAAAACTTTCCCCAAAAAATTATTTTTTAGCCCCCAGTTTTGTATTTTCCCGAGTGTAAGAGGAGAAATTGTACCCCAAAAGTTGTTGTCCAACTTGTCCTGACTGCGCTGATACCCCATATGTGGGGGTAAACCACTGTTTGGGCGCATGGCAGAGCTCCGAAGGGAATGATCACCGTTTTACTTTTTCAACACAGAATTGGCTAGAATTGAGATCGGACGTCATGTTGCATTTGCAAAGCCCCTGATGTCCCTAAACAGTGGAAACCCCCCAATTCTAACTCCAACCCTAACCACACCCCTAACCCCAACACACCCCTAACCCAACTGTAAACGTAATCCAAACCCCATCCCTAACTTTAGCCTCAACCCTATCCCTAATGGGAAAATGGAAATAAATACATTTTTTTATTTTATTATTTTTCCCTAACTAAGGGGGTGATGAAGGGGGGTTTGATTTACTATTTATAGTGGATTTTTATGATTGGCATCTGTCGCACATTAAAAGATGCTTTTTATTGCAAAAAATATTTTTTGCGTCTCCAAATTCTGAGAGCTATAATGTTTCCATATTTTGGTCCACAGAGTCATGTGAGATCTTGTTTTTTGCAGGACGAGTTGACGTTTTTATTGGTACCATTTTCGGGCACGTGACATTTTTTGATCGCTTTTTATTCCGATTTTTGTTAGGCAGAATGACCAAAAACCAGTAATTCGTGAATTTCTTTGTCCAAATATATATGGACCTAACTGTATATTGTTAAAATAATTAGAAAACCATATATCCTTTCTCATGCACTTCACAAATGCTTACTACTTTGTGTTGGTAAAGAGCATAAAATCCCAATAAAATACATTTAAATTTGCGAGTGTAACTTGAAAAAAATATTGAAAACTTCACGGGGAATGAATACTTTTTTAAGGCACTGTATGTAAGTGACTTTTTTTTTGCACACGCATTATTGTTCCCATAACTACATTTGTTCATGAAAGACCAACCACAGTGTGAGAATGTGAATTCCTGGTTTCGCGTGTAACGTGGCTCCTGTACATGGGACTTTTGTGCCTTAGTATGACCAGCTCTAGCACTTTTCTCTCTCTGGCTCCGATTCTCTGTGTATACAGCTACATGTCTTTGTGGATATATATGGTTGCACACAGGATACTGCGTGCTGCTGTCTGATACAGCATTGTGCTGACTCAGCATGACTCGCCTGCTCGGCTTCTCTTTCCCTCCCAGCTTATTTTTAAAGTTAAGTCCACTGGGGATTGTAATTGCCTTTGTCCTCATCTTTATTAAATTGGGTGAGAGATCAGGACCGCAGGACACATAGACAGCAATAGGTTAGGGGGCAGATGAGATGATGTGCTGAGAGGCCAGGTTTTCGAGGTCAGACTAACACATTGCTTCCTCTCTCTGTAGTTTGCTGACACACGGTTCCCAGGGTATGACGACTCTCAGCAAGGGAAACAGCAAAGCTCTGAAGGTAAGAACACCCCCTTACATTTGGTGTAGGCCCCGGATCTAATCATGGATGCATTGCTGGTGGTCCACGTGCCGTGCATAAGACAAATGCCTTCTCAGCTTTTGTCTTGGAGATCACAAAACTAAAGTTGACCAGGCTGCCATAGTCTCCAACAGTTGTATTCATCTGAATTGTAAGTAGGCTGTTAAACCAGAAGATAATTTTTAGGCTGCTTTCACACCTCAGAATTAAAAAAGTATTCTGGCTCCACAGGGTGGTGATAACTTATAGAATGATGGGGGATCAATTGCTGTGAAGCCTGTTGTGAGTTCTGTTTTTGGGCTCCCTCCGGTGGTTACTGATGGTACTGGGTGACTTGTGTTCTCTGCGGTCTCTGGTGTCCACCTGTTCCATCAGGTTATGGGAGTTTCCTATTTAACCTGGCTTTTTTGTCATTTCCTCGCCGGCTATCAATGTAATCAGCGTGTCTTTTTACCTCTGCTCCCTGCGTCTGTTATCTTCAGGACAAGCTAAGTTTTGATTTTTCCTGTTCCACGTTTTGCTTTATTTTTGTCTTAGTCCAGCTTGCAGATATGTGATTCCTTGCTGCTGGTTGCTCTAGTGGGCTGAAATTACTCCTCATGTTCCATGAGTTGGCACATGAGTTCAAGTAATTTCAGGATGGTTTTTTGAAGGGTTTTTCGCTGACCGCGCAGTTCACTTTTGTATCCTCTGCTATCTAGCTTTAGCGGGCCTCATTTTTGCTGATTCTGTTTTCATAACTGCGTATGTGCTTTTCTCTCGTTTCACCGTTATTGCGTGTGAGGGGCTGCTATTTCTGTGGGGTGTTTCTCTGGAGGCAAGTGAGGTCTGTGTTTCTTCTAATAGGGGAAGTTAATCCTTCGGCTGGCGCGAGACGTCTAGGAATCATCGTAGGCACGTTCCCCGGCTACTGCTAGTTGTGTGTTTAGGTTCAGGATCGCGGTCAGCTCAGGTTCCATCACCCTAGAGCTTGTTTTGTTTTTGTGCTTGTCCTTTTGTGATCCCCTGCCATTGGGATCATGACAGAAGCCCCCAGATTGTATAGTTGTCCCTAACCATCTTTTTTCCTTCATCTAACATTGCTGTTTTAATGACTTGTCAATAGATTCACTATTTCTGTCCCCTTGATTTGGTAGTTTTCTGGCATTTCATCCTTGATGTTGGGTCAGTTCACACAACCTCACGATGACGTTTGCCTTGTGAGGAGTTTGATCTCCGGTAACACAATGAAGATGATGTGTACCCACTAAGGGGCATGAATACTTCCATAAATACCATCCATCACATGGCATATTAGGACATCAAACCTTTGACAAGCGTTAGTGTGCATCTTTCTGGTGCGATTTGTACTATTTTTCTGCTTTACATTTAGGTAAAGAGGGAGCCCGGGGAGAATGGAACCAGTCTTACGGATGAAGAATTGGTCACCATGTCTGTGCGGGAGCTGAACCAGCATCTCCGTGGTTTGACCAAGGAGGAGATCATCCAGCTGAAGCAACGACGACGTACGCTAAAGAACCGTGGCTATGCTGCAAGCTGCAGGGTAAAGCGGGTAACGCAAAAAGAAGAACTGGAGAAGCAGAAGGCAGAATTGCAGCAGGAGGTGGAGAAGCTCGCCTCTGAGAATGCTAGCATGCGCCAAGAGCTGGACTCTCTAAGGTCAAAGTATGAAGCCCTGCAGAACTTTGCCAGGACTGTAGCGAGGAATCCCATCAACCCTCCGAGGGGGGCATATACACCTGGCATGAGGCCTCTTATACCAGGGAAAGTAGCTGCCACTAGTGTCATTACCATAGTGAAGTCTAAAACAGAGGCACGTTCTTAGTGGTGCGCCAAACAGGATGCCACTACTGACCTCCCCAAGCATTTCCCAAAGCTCATGTACCCAAAGATTTCCTTAGCTACTGGAAAGGTTTCTAGACACTCGGTGGTATAATCTGTAGAAGAAGTTGGGGTTTTGGGTTCTGTGGCTGGGAATATGACTTTTCGGCATTTGTGTCTTTGCAGCAGGAGTGGAAGTGACAATTAGTGGGAGGTCTCGCACTAAGCTTCATGACGCGGTGTGTCAGCACACAGTCCAAACCTTGGCAATCAGAATGGCTAGTGATAGAGCTGCAAAGTCACCAGCTTTAGTTTCCACACTTGAAAGTAGGCTTTGTCTGTGTTTCCGTCCCGTTGAGCCTTCAGTGTATAGTGTGACGTCAGGTTGTGCTACTCGTCCTGGATCGGTGTGTGCAGTGGATACTTGAAGTACGCGGTGTTGTGGCTCCGTCTGTACTGTGCGATGCCGGTGGTTCTGCTTCTTTGTGGAATAGTGACTGGCGCCCTTGTATGCAGTTCTTCCGCGTGTCGTGTAGTTTGTGATTTCAGACTATGCTGCTCCTTTTTGGATTCGTGGTTGTGTGGTCACGCAGCTTCTGGGTCGGCGTGCTGTCCTGTGTTGTCCGAGTATGCGTTCTGTTGTGGTCAGTGTGCAGTTGTCACTTGGGCTAGTGAATGTTATGGTTTGTTATCAATGTGGTGAGATATCTTTTGAAGTTGGTGGCGTTTCTGTGCCAAATTTTATGTATTCGAAAATGTTGATGGCTGCTTTCACGTTGCTTTGATGGGAACAGCATTTTTGTACTCTGAGGGTATATACACTGTACTTATCGAGTAATAACCATGTGGCCCAGTCCAAAATTTCCAGACCTTTGTAAGTTGTGCTGAAACGGACTGTGTCAGCACCGAATGACTGTTCAAACCAAGTACAAGCGCTTTGTGCACCATGGCGGGGCCAATCATTTAAGTGCACCTTTTCACCCGCTTGTTTTCCCTCTATCTCAGCCCCCTCTTTTGATCGACAGCTCTGGCTTTATAGACCAGCAAGAGGGTGGAGATGGATGCAAAATAAGTAGGTGGGACTTACTGAGTGCCAGTGCTTGGTTTGAACAGTCATTCTTTGCTAACAGAGTCGCTTGAAGCTTTCTGTATGAAAGTCACTAGGGTCATTTCTACACTTTTAACAGAGGCCACCTAAACCAGAAAGGTGGTTAATAGTGGTGGGATTGTCTTGAGAGGAGCTATACCAATCATGCCATGATCCAATTTATTTATAATTTATGATCAGATATCACAATTTAAAGCCTTTTATCATTAGCATTTGATAGTAACGTTTGTAGATCCTAAGTCAAGTAGATTACCTTTTGAGCTCCGAAAAAAATGTACCAGTTAAAATCTGTTCACTAAACCGCCTTCCACTTCTGGTCTTCCACAACTTGGGTCTAATGAAAGTCAGAATCTGCAGAGTAATGTTGGCCACGTTCCTACTGGTGGCATTGTACAAGTGAGATGGGGTATATTATTCTGTTATTTGTAAGGTACAGCTGTTCATAGAGCATAGAAAGCAGATGCCCAATATGGGTATGAGTATTCGTGACATCACTGGACATATTGATGATGTCATCATTCCTAATAATTTGCTTTGTAAGCAAAATGAGGAGCCCTGTATTAATAGTGATATGTGTGCAACCAGTTGGTTTTAATTGTGATGATGTTGTAAATTATTAGGGTCCAACAGGTTTCAAAAATTCTTTTTGATTTATGTTATGTATAGGATATTTTATGGCGCAAATATGCGTTGTCATAGAATGATCAATACAACCGAATATATCCAATCATACGTATATAAGGTGTGTTGCTTACATTGTTGTGACTGTCCATGGTCTGTGTTCACATCTGCATTGCATTGCCAACTGAGGAATCCAATACAGGAGGGAACATGGACCTGAAATATGATGGGAAACAAGACTAACAGAAGGTCACGTCTGGAACGTTCTTACCTCCCGTTCTTGATGCTGCTGCCCATTCTAGACATTTGTGCTTTGTATGGCATATTACACACATATTGATGACCTTCTGATTAGTTATCAGATTATGGTATTATGCCAAAGGTTAACAGGGCTGAGCGTTCACTAAATATACTGTTTTTCAAATGTTTCTATACCTTGGCACTCTGTACCAGTCATGTCACTTAAAGTGGTGCAGATGCAAAAGAACAGATGTCCGGCCACCTTACTGAAAGTGCGGCTACTGGAGAAAACGAGCTAATTTCTTCCTACACATGAGTCCAGTGGGCGGTCCTACTAGTGACTGACCACTCTCTCTGCCAGCACAGTCATACAGGGAAGACTGTCAATCACTGGTAGGACCGCCCACTGGACTTGTATGTATACAAACACCAAGGATTTCACTGAATAAAATGAACGTTCTACTGAAACATTTCCCACAAAAGTGTCTATCCATCTGCTCAGCTCCTGCTCTATAATACCTGGCCTACAGATCAGATACCATTTTCAACATGACAGGTTCCCTAAATCAAAGACCATTGTAATCAGCATAGATCATAGGAGTATTTTACAGCCTTATGTTGGTGGAGCATCCTTTTATGTTAATTAGGTCAATCTGCCCATAATATTTACAGTGAAATTAACAGATAAATAGCAGTCAACTATTTAAAAAGCATACATGGTCAACTGGGCCCCCCAAAATGTAGGTAGATGTGCCAATATTTGACCTGTCGTCATATTTTTACAGAAAATGTAAGCACTAGTAAGGGGGCAGTTACACGATTCCCAATAATCGTAGGGTCTAAACAGCGCTGATCACCCGATTAATGAGCGAAACCGGCTTTCATAAAATGATCCCTTGGTTTTCTTGCTTAAAAGATCATCATTTTGGCAGAGCATCATACTGTGTAAGCCGAGAATGGTTGCTGGCTTTCAGTCATGGGGGTGTGCATAGAGTGGGTTGTCACCGCTCAGTATACTGTGAGCTGTGACTGTAAGGCTACGTTCACATTTGCATTGTGCGCCGCTGCGTCGGCGACGCAACGCAAATAAAAATGCACGCAAAAACGCTGCGTTTTGCGACGCATGCGTCCTTTTTTTGCCGAAATTTGGACGCAAAAAAATGCAACTTGTTGCGTTTTCTGCGCCCAACACTTGCGGCAAAAAAACCGCATGCGTCGCACAACGCAGCACAACGCATGTCCATGCGCCCCCCATGTTAAATATAGGGGCGCATGACGCATGCGTCGCCGCAGCGTTTCCCGACGCTGCGTCGGGAAGTGCTAATGTGAACGTAGCCTAAGCGCGCCCCGGCAACGATGCCCATGTGAGCTGTCATTCATTGTGCCAGTGCTTGCTCTTAATGCTGCGAACGGTGCCTCTATACTAAAAGCTGACAGCCCCCAGGAGGAATACAGTTAATTTTCTCCACGTAGTCGCCCTTTCAGTACAGCCGCTATTAACCCAATATCTCCTAGCTAACAACGTTTGGGGATGACCGGTTCCCAGTAATATACTCACCTGGTAAGGTAGCGCTTAGTGTACAAATTAAGCATGTTCTATTATGGCGCAAGTAGTTCAAGAAGGCTAACATTTAGCATGGAGAGTCCTAAGGCGAACCTATACAGAAGGTCACTCCAAAAAAATGTATACCATGCAATATACTTTATTTATTACAATGGTTCCTTATGCTTGGCATCCATCCTGACTCTGGCTACTGGCAATTAACCTCCTGATTGTATGCGCCCGTCAATGTAGCTACAATACAATTTATTGAAAAAATGGAAATTAAAATATAAATATGACTTAGACATTAGATGACACCACAAATAAATAGGGAATGATATGAACATACAAATTATGGTAGTAACCAGGGCTGTGGAGTCGGTAAGCCAACCCACCGACTCAAACTCCTCAATTTCCATGACTCAGACTCCACCAAAATGGACCCGGACTCCGACTCCACAGCCCTGTCAGCGCTAAAAAAAACCCTCCGACTCCTCAATATCCATGACACCGACTCCACCACAATGGACTCCGACTCCACAGCCGTGGTAGTAACCCTGAGTGAAGTAATCACCAAATGATAAGACCTACAATTTCCAAAAGGAATTGGTACCACATCTATTTATCATATTCATGTTAGGTAAATTGTAGGTCTTATCATTTGATGAAATACTCCACTCTGGGTTACTACCGTAATTTATATGTTCATATCTTTCCCTATTTATTTGTTATGTGGTGCCATGTACTGGCTAATTCATATATTTATATTTTAATTATCATTTTGTATTTACCTGCTTAAATTTAAATTATTATTCTCTATGTACTTGCACTGATTGCTCATATTGGATTACCCCTCGAAAGAAAGCAGTCGCTCCCCAAAAGAATGGCACTCGCCAGATCCCAAACAACTAGAGTTGCCAAGTGAGTGGGTTCTCGCACACAAATCGGGTCTCCCTGACAGCGGTTGGCTGCTCCTGGTGACCGGACGCACTATCGCTCGGGAGTAGAGTGATACCGGTACCCGAGCGCTTCAGTACAATACAGCCGGAACGGTGAGGGACCTGACCGTGGCGCAGATTTGTGTTAGAGCGCATCCCCCATTGGCACTTTCTAATTGTAATTGTTTTTGGGTCTGGTGAGTGCGATTCTTTTGGGGGTGTCTTCTTTCTTTGATGAAGGGTCCTTCTGTGTTCTTTAACTTTTTTAGCTGCCTGGAAACTTTCTTATTGAACTGCAACTAGGGCTAATTTTTGGAGTAAGGCTTCTATTTTAAGCATACTCCAAAAAGCCCACACAATTGTGGTTGGGCTTTTTTGGGGGAAACGTGGTAGTAGCCGGACACCAGTAACCACCGAGCCGAACCATAGATATAAATATAAGATGCCTGGTGAGAATCCTCATGCCAGCACTTATCAAAAGCAACTGAGCTGAAGAGCTTTTCTAATAAATCAGGATATTGAGTATCTTTCTATATTGTATGAATACGAAAGTGGAGGAAAAAGCCTGATCCCTTTGTAGAATTAAATCCCATGGCGTAAACCTCGGCCTTGAGAGAATAGGGCCTTGACTCCTCATTACCATATATTGTGCCATGTGGTGGTCTCGCTGTGAACACTCGGGTGTTTGCTTTTCCATGGTTGGCCTTGCTGAACCCACCTTCCTGAAAATCTGTCTTCGAGTCACTGATGCAGGTTGTATCACGGACATATATACTGGTATTTATTGCTAAATTATTGTAGCATTTTCATCTGTACATAACTATAAAAGTGTATATGGTGTTATTTATTTCTGTATATTTGGGATGTCCATTTCTGATCCATGATCTCCAGCTGTCCTGGATCTCCGCTTGAGATTCGGAGGAGCCTGTTTGGAGCTATGGATGGTTTGGGAGTACCTCTGTTGTATATTATGTATGTTTGATATAAGGTCTATTTTATATTGTATATTGCCAATAAACATCTTATAAGGAGCTGTGTTTGTCTGAAATTAATTGGAGGAAGGGGATGGTGACTCATTTCTATACCACTGAAAAGTAAAGAAACACTATTGACAGGCTATATATGACTGGCACTTTATAATGGGACCTGCTGAAATCTTTGCCCCACTTCTCAGTATCCCTGGTAAGTTTAGCTGCGATTGGGTTTGGGGGATTTTTAAAAAGTTGACAAAGAATAGAGAGTATTCTGAACAATGAGAAAATAATGACCTGTACGCTATTCTTTCACAAACAATCCTTTTTTTAGTGACCCATATACAGTCGGTTACGAGCGACTATCGGACGAAATTCCAAAACGATGCCGGCTTCTTTTCAGACAGTGACGATTTGTTATTAGTCACCCATATCGATGGCTCAGGAGTTACTTGAAACCATATTAGGCAACCGTCATGGTTTACAAGCTTTATTTGCCCGTTTGTTAAAAAGTTCTCAATCTCCATTCTAACAACTCACATAACGGACCCCAGACATTCCCCATAATAATCAATGTGACCCTTCTGCTTCTGTTGCATCAGTTCTGCAATGAGTCTGTTTTGAATTCTGATTGTTCCTAAAATGGAACAGACAAATGGACTTCCCAAAAGCAGATGTGAACACAGCCCAAGACCTTGTTCACTTAGAATTTCTGCATTAAGAGATGTCCACTAGTCAGACAACCCCATCTTAACCCCTTAACGACCGCCGATACGCCTTTTAACGGCTGCAGTTAAGGGTACTTAAACCACAGCGCCATTAATTAACGGCGCTGTGGAAAAAGTGAATAGCGCCCCCCAGAGTCAGATTTTCTCTGGGGTCTCGGTTGCCGGGGGTAGCCGAGACCCCAGAGAACATGATTCGGGGTTTTTTTTACTGACCCCCGAGTTGCGATCGCCGGTAATTAACCGTTTACCGGCGATCGCAAAAAAAAAAATCGATTTCCCTTTTAATTTCTGTCCTCCGATGTGATTGCACATCAGAGGACAGAGAAATGGGGTCCCCGATAGCCCCCCCAATACTCACCTGTCTCCCCCGGTGCTCCTCGTGGCTCCCGATGGGTGCCGCCATCTTTTTCAGGCAAAAAAATGGCGGGCGCATGCGCAGTGCGCCCGCCGGCCGGCATCGGGAGGATCTTTGGGACCCCAAAGAACATGATCGGGGTCAGTTTTACCGACCCCTGTTTTGTGATCGCCGGTAATTAACTGTTTACCGGCGGTCGCAAAAAAAAAAAAAGCGATGTGTAATTCTCTGTCCTCTGATGTAATTCTCTGTCCTCCAATGGGGGGATTCGGGGACCCTATTATACTTACCGGTGTCGCTGGGTCCTCCTGCGTCCTCTCCTGCCCGCCGGCGTCTTCTTTGGGAAACAAAATGGCATGCGCAGTGCGCCCGCCATCTGTCGCCATCTGCCGGCCGGCAGGGGAAAGCAGTTGGGGTTAAAATTAGGGTTGGGGCTAAATTTAGGGTTAGGGTTGGGGCTAAATTTAGGGTTAGGGTTGGGGCTAAATTTAGGGTTAGGCTTCTTTCACACTTGCGTTGGACGCATTGCGACGGCCCGACATACCGACGCACGTTGTGAAAATTGTGCACAACGTGGGCAGCGGATGCAGTTTTTCAACGCATCCGCTGCCCAGTCTATGTCCTGGGGATGAGGGGGCGGAGTTACGGCCACGCATGCGCGGTCGGAAATGGTGGACGCGACTTACAAAAAAAACATTACATTGAACTTTTTTTGTGCCGACGGTCCGCCAAAACACAACTGATCCAGTGCACGACGGACGCGATGTGTGGCCATCCGTCGCGATCCGTCGGCAATACAAGTCTATGGGCAAAAAATGCATCCTGCGGGCACATTTGCAGGATCCGTTTTTTGTCCAAAACGACAGATTGCGACGGATGCCAAATGACGCAAGTGTGAAAGTAGCCTTAGGGTTGGGGCTAAAGTTAGGGCTAGGGTTAGGGTTGGAGCTAAAGTTAGGGTTGGGGCTAAAGTTAGGGCTAGGGTTGCGGCTAAAGTTAGGGTTAGAGTTGGGATTAGGGTTAGGGTTTGGATTAGGGTTGGTATTAGGGTTAGGGTTGGCATTAGGGTTACGCTTGGGATTAGGGTTAGGTTTGGGATTAGGGTTAAGGTTAGGGTTGGGATTAGGGGTGTATTGGGAATAGGGTTAGGTTTGAGGTTAGGGTTCAGATTAGGATTAGGGGTGTGTTGGATTTAGGGTTTTGATTAGGGTTATGGTTAGGGTTGACATTAGAGTTGTTTTGGGGTTAGGGTTGTGATTATCGTTAGGGTTATGATTAGGATTATGGATCGGGTTGAGGTTAGGGTTGGAGTTAGAATTGGGGGGTTTCCACTGTTTAGGTACATCAGGGGGTCTCCAAACACGACAGCCAATTTTGCACTCATAAAGTCAAATGGTGCTCCCTCCCTTCTGAGCTCTGCCGTGCGCCCAAACAGTGGGTTACCGCCACATATGGGGCATCAGCGTACTCGGGATAAATTGGACAACAACTTTTGGGGTCCAATTTCTCCTGTTACCCTTGTGAAAATAAAAACTTCGGGGCTACAAAATCTTTTTTGTGGAAAAAAAAATATTTTTTATTTTCACGACTCCATTCTAAACTTCTGTGAAGCATTTGGGCATTCAAAGTTCTCACCACACATCTATATAAGTTCCTTGGGGGGTCTAGTTTCCAAAATGGGGTCACTTGTGGGGGGTTTCTACTGTTTAGGCACATCAGGGGCTCTCCAAACGCGACATGCCGTCCGATCTCAATTCCAGCCAATTCTACATTGAAAAAGTAAAACGACACTCCTTCTCTTCCAAGCTCTGCGGTGCGCCCAAACAGTGGTTTACCCCCACATATGGGGTATCGACGTACTCAGGAGAAATTGCACAACAACTATTGTGGTCTAATTTCTCCTGTTACCCTTGTGAAAATAAGAATTTGTGGGCGAAAAGATCATTTTTGTGTAAACAAATGCGATTTTTTTTTTTATTTTCACGGCTCAACGTTATAAACTTCTGTGAAGCACTTGGGGGCTCAAAGTGCTCACCACACATCTAGATAAGTTCCTTAAGGGGTCTAGTTTCCAAAATGGTGTCACTTGTGGGGGGTTTCCACTGTTTAGGCACATCAGGGGCTCTCTAAACGTGACATGGCATCCAATCTCAATTCCAGCCAATTCTGCATTGAAAAAGTCAAACGGCGCTCCTTCACTTCCAAGCTCTGCGGTGCGTCAAAACAGTGGTTTACCCCCACATATATGGTATCAGCGTATTCAGGACAAATTGCACAACAAAATTTATGGTTTAATTTCTGTTTTTACACTTGTGAAAATAAAAAAAAATGGTTCTGAAGTAAAATGTTTGCAAAAAAAAGTTAAATGTTCATTTTTTCCTTCCACATTGTTTCAGTTCCTGTGAAGCACGTAAAGGGTTAATAAACTTCTTGAATGTGGTTTTGAGAACCTTGAGGGGTGCAGTTTTTAGAATGGTGTCACACTTTGTTTTTTTCTATCATATAGACCCCTCAAAATGACTTCAAATGTGATGTGGTCCCTAAAAAAAAAATGGTGTTGTAAAAATGAGAAATTGCTGGTCAACTTTTAACCCTTATAACTCCCTAACAAAAAAAATTTTGTTTCCAAAATTGTGCTGATGTGAAGTAGACATGTGGGAAATGTTATTTATTAACTATTTTTCGTGAGATATCTCTCTGATTTAAGGGCATAAAAATACAAAGTTTGAAAATTGCAAAATTTTCGCCATATTTCCGTTTTTTTTTTTCATAAATAATCGCAAGTAATATCGAAGAAATGTTACCAATAACATGAAGTACAATATGTCACGAAAAAACAATCTCAGAATCAGCAGGATCCGTTAAAGCGTTCCAGAGTTATAACCTCATAAAGTGACAGTGGCCAGAATTGTAAAAATTGGCTCGGTCATTAAGTACCAAATTGGCTCAGTCACTAAGGGGTTAAATACCATATTCCCCATTGTACATCACCAATCCCAAAAAAAGTTCTGACACTGTGTATGTGTGGCCATAATATATTGACAAAAGAACATGCAACACTGATCAGAAGTGTAAAGTTATACATTTTACCATTTCATTTGAAAAAAAAATTAACTCAGTTAGACATTGATGGCAGCAACATACCTCAAAGTTGGGAGAGGGTTAACAAAAGACTGGAAAATTAAGTGGCACTAATGAAATAATTTTTATTTCTAGAGCGCCAACATATTCCACAGCACATTACATTACAGAGGGGACTTATACAGACAATAAAGACATAATTCAGATACTAAGAGGAGTGAGGGCCCTGCTTACAATCTATGAGGAAATATGGGGGGCATGAAAGGTGAATGGTAAAAAGTGTTTATCCTGCATGATCCAGCCATCATTCTAATAAATGGGGTGTCCACATAATGCTGCATGAACCGGTCACCAGCCAGTATCTGCATAAGTACAGATACAGACTGCTATTAACTCCATGGAGGGTGTAAACAGAAGGTACGAGAGTCCAGATT
This sequence comes from Ranitomeya imitator, assembly GCF_032444005.1. Classification (NCBI taxonomy): domain Eukaryota; kingdom Metazoa; phylum Chordata; class Amphibia; order Anura; family Dendrobatidae; genus Ranitomeya; species Ranitomeya imitator. Next base: position 628,045,577 of record NC_091283.1, on the reverse strand, counting down.
TGGAAGAGAATTTTGTAAAGGCAAAATGGTAAAAGTTACTTAAGTGAGGTGAGGCGATAGGCCAGTCTAAAGAAATGCGTTTTTAGACCAAACTTAAAACTGTGAGTTTTGGGAATTAATTGATTTATCTGGGTACTGCGTTGCAGAGAATTGTCCCAGCATGCGAGACGTCTTTGAGACGGGAGTGGGAGATTCGGATTATTGAGGCTGTTAGTCTTAGGTCGTTAATGTAACAGTGGGCACGGGTAGGGTGGTACACTAAAACAAGGGAGGAGATGTAGGGTGGTGCTGAACCATGGAGTGCTTTATGGGTACAGTATAATGCACCCCCATTAGGCAGCTTGTATAGTATAATGCACCCCCATTAGGCAGCCAGTACAATATAATGCACCCCCATTAGGCAGCCTGTATAGTATAATGCACCCCCATTAGGCAGCCAGTGCAATATAATGCACCCCCATTAGGCAGTCTGTATAGTATAATGCACCCCATTAGGCAGCTAGTACAAGTACAATATAATGGACCCCCATTAGGCAGCCAGTACAATATAATGCACCCCCATTAGGCAGCCTGTATAATATAATGCACCCCCATTGGGCAGCCAGTACAATATAATGCACCTCCATTAGGCAGTCTGTATAGTATAATGCACCCCCATTAGGCAGCCTGTATAATATAATGCACCCCCATTAGGCAGTCTGTATAATATAATGCACCCCCATTAGGCAGTCTGTATAGTATAATGCACCCCCATTAGGCAGCCTGTACAGTATAATGCACCCCCATTAGGCAGCCTATATAGTATAATGCACCCCCATTAGGCAGCCTGTACAGTATAATGCACCCCCATTAGGCAGCCTGTATAGTATAATGCACCCCCATTAGGCAGTCTGTATAATATAATGCACCCCCATTAGGCAGTCTGTATAATATAATGCACCCCCATTATACAGTCTGTATAGTATAATGCACCCCCATTAGGCAGCCTGTACAGTATAATGCACCCCCATTAGGCAGCTTGTATAGTATAATGCACCCCCATTAGGCAGCCAGTACAATATAATGCACCCCCATTAGGCAGCCAGTACAATATAATGCACCCCCATTAGGCAGCCTGTACAGTATAATGCACCCCCATTAGGCAGCCTATATAGTATAATGCACCCCCATTAGGCAGCCTGTACAGTATAATGCACCCCCATTAGGCAGCCTGTATAGTATAATGCACCCCCATTAGGCAGTCTGTATAATATAATGCACCCCCATTAGGCAGTCTGTATAATATAATGCACCCCCATTATACAGTCTGTATAGTATAATGCACCCCCATTAGGCAGCCTGTACAGTATAATGCACCCCCATTAGGCAGCTTGTATAGTATAATGCACCCCCATTAGGCAGCCAGTACAATATAATGCACCCCCATTAGGCAGCCAGTACAATATAATGCACCCCCATTAGGCAGACAGTACAATATAATGCACCCCCATTAGGCAGCCTGTATAATATAATGCACCCCCATTAGGCAGTCTGTATAATATAATGCACCCCCATTAGGCAGTCTGTATAATATAATGAGGGCAGCACACTGCAGCGCCAAAACATGCAAACTTGAAAACACGAAATTTGAACTGCATTACTGCACTAGAAATAATAATATAATAATAATAATAATTTTATTTATATAGCGCCAACATATTCCGCAGCGCTTTACAAATTATAGAGGGGACTTGTACAGACAATAGACATTACAGCATAACAGAAATACAGTTCAAAACAGATACCAGGAGGAGTGAGGGCCCTGCTCGCAAGCTTACAAACTATGGGGAAAAGGGGAGACACGAGAGGTGGATGGTAACAATTGCTTTAGTTATTCGGACCAGCTATAGTGTAAGGCTCAGGTGTTCATGTAAAGCTGCATGAACCAGTTACCTGCCTAAGTATGTAGCAGTACAGACACAGAGGGCTAATACTGCATAAAGTGTATGAGAACATGATGCGAGGAACCTTTTTTTTTTTTTATTATAAATAGGCCACACAGGGATCGTTAGGTTAATGCATTGAGGCGGTAGGCCAGTCTGAACAAATGAGTTTTTAGGGCACGCTTAAAACTGTGGGGATTGGGGATTAATCGTATTAACCTAGGTAGTGCATTCCAAAGAATCGGCGCAGCACGTGTAAAGTCTTGGAGACGGGAGTGGGAGGTTCTGATTATTGAGGATGCTAACCTGAGGTCATTAGCAGAGCGGAGGGCACGGGTAGGGTGGTAGACTGATACCAGGGAGGAGATGTAGGGTGGTGCTGAGCCATGGAGTGCTTTGTGGATGAGGGTAGTAGTTTTGTACTGGATTCTGGAGTGGATGGGTAGCCAGTGTAATGACTGGCACAGGGTAGAGGCATCGGTGTAACGGTTGGTGAGGAATATGATCCTGGCTGCAGCATTCAGGACAGATTGGAGCGGGGAGAGTTTTGCAAGAGTACAATATGGAAATAAGAATAAGAAATAAGAGGAAATATGAAAAATGAGAGCTTTTAGAGCATAAAAATGGCCAATTTTATGTGTACCTCGTAGCCACTTTACGGCATCTCTCTTATACGAGGTCCTACGCTTGACCTACCTCGCTGAGAATAAACGTCTCCATCTGAATGGGTACAAGTGAAACCTCTTCTTGGACTCAAATTCTCTCTCTCTGTGGAGGGGTATTGGACCTACTATAATTAAAACACCTGAAGCTAGGAGGCAGAGTGCACGATCAGAAGGCTAGAGAATACATTTCAAAAACCTGATCTGCACATCCAAACATAGACTGAGTGTGAACAGGTGCTGAACCCAGAGTCGCCAACTCGTATATAGTTAAGTAAATAGGGCAGCACACTGCAGCGCCAAAACATGCAAACTTGAAAACACGAAATTTGAACTGCATTACTGCACTAGAAATATGAAAAATGAGAGCTTTTAGCGCATAAAAATGGCCAATTTTATGTGTACCTCGTAGCCACTTTACGGCATCTCTCTTATACGAGGTCCTACGCTTGACCTACCTCGCTGAGAATAAACGTCTCCATCTGAATGGGTACATGTGAAACCTCTTCTTGGACTCAAATTCTCTCTCTCTGTGGAGGGGTATTGGACCTACTATAATTAAAACACCTGAAGCTAGGAGGCAGGGAGTGCACGATCAGAAGGCTAGAGAATACATTTCAAAAACCTGATCTGCACATCCAAACATAGACTGAGTGTGAACAGGTGCTGAACCCAGAGTCGCCAACTCGTATATAGTTAAGTAAATAGGGCAGCACACTGCAGCGCCAAAACATGCAAACTTGAAAACACGAAATTTGAACTGCATTACTGCACTAGAAATATGAAAAATGAGAGCTTTTAGCGCATAAAAATGGCCAATTTTATGTGTACCTCGTAGCCACTTTACGGCATCTCTCTTATACGAGGTCCTATGCTTGACCTACCTCGCTGAGAATAAACGTCTCCATCTGAATGGGTACATGTGAAACCTCTTCTTGGACTCAAATTCTCTCTCTCTGTGGAGGGGTATTGGACCTACTATAATTAAAACACCTGAAGCTAGGAGGCAGGGAGTGCACGATCAGAAGGCTAGAGAATACATTTCAAAAACCTGATCTGCACATCCAAACATAGACTGAGTGTGAACAGGTGCTGAACCCAGAGTCGCCAACTCGTATATAGTTAAGTAAATAGGGCAGCACACTGCAGCGCCAAAACATGCAAACTTGAAAACACGAAATTTGAACTGCATTACTGCACTAGAAATATGAAAAATGAGAGCTTTTAGCGCATAAAAATGGCCAATTTTATGTGTACCTCGTAGCCACTTTACGGCATCTCTCTTATACGAGGTCCTACGCTTGACCTACCTCGCTGAGAATAAACGTCTCCATCTGAATGGGTACATGTGAAACCTCTTCTTGGACTCAAATTCTCTCTCTCTGTGGAGGGGTATTGGACCTACTATAATTAAAACACCTGAAGCTAGGAGGCAGGGAGTGCACGATCAGAAGGCTAGAGAATACATTTCAAAAACCTGATCTGCACATCCAAACATAGACTGAGTGTGAACAGGTGCTGAACCCAGAGTCGCCAACTCGTATATAGTTAAGTAAATAGGGCAGCACACTGCAGCGCCAAAACATGCAAACTTGAAAACACGAAATTTGAACTGCATTACTGCACTAGAAATATGAAAAATGAGAGCTTTTAGCGCATAAAAATGGCCAATTTTATGTGTACCTCGTAGCCACTTTACGGCATCTCTCTTATACGAGGTCCTACGCTTGACCTACCTCGCTGAGAATAAACGTCTCCATCTGAATGGGTACATGTGAAACCTCTTCTTGGACTCAAATTCTCTCTCTCTGTGGAGGGGTATTGGACCTACTATAATTAAAACACCTGAAGCTAGGAGGCAGGGAGTGCACGATCAGAAGGCTAGAGAATACATTTCAAAAACCTGATCTGCACATCCAAACATAGACTGAGTGTGAACAGGTGCTGAACCCAGAGTCGCCAACTCGTATATAGTTAAGTAAATAGGGCAGCACACTGCAGCGCCAAAACATGCAAACTTGAAAACACGAAATTTGAACTGCATTACTGCACTAGAAATATGAAAAATGAGAGCTTTTAGCGCATAAAAATGGCCAATTTTATGTGTACCTCGTAGCCACTTTACGGCATCTCTCTTATACGAGGTCCTACGCTTGACCTACCTCGCTGAGAATAAACGTCTCCATCTGAATGGGTACATGTGAAACCTCTTCTTGGACTCAAATTCTCTCTCTCTGTGGAGGGGTATTGGACCTACTATAATTAAAACACCTGAAGCTAGGAGAGAGAGAATTTGCCAGTACAATATAATGCACCCCCATTAGGCAGTCATTACAATATAATGCACCCCCATTAAGCAGCCAGTACAATATAATGCACCCCCATTAGACAGCCATTACAATATAATGCACCCCCATTAAGCAGCCAGTACAATATAATGCACCCCCATTAGACAGCCATTACAATATAATGCACCCCCATTTGGCAGCCAGTACAATATGATGCACCCCCATTTGGCAGCCTGTATAATATAATGCACCCTATGAAAAAAAAAAAAACAAGACTCACCTTTCTTCCTTCTTCCCGCGGTGCTCTGAGCGCCCGCTCATCAAAAGACAGCAGGCCCTGGGTACTGATGTCATCGCTACCCCCTGTCAGTGGGGATGATGGGAGAAGGAGCGTAACACTCCCTCTCTCATCAAGCTAACCCTGCGATGACAGGTGGGGGCCCCACTGCTGGCACAGGGCCCCCATCGCCTCCTCAGGGGCCGCACAGCGGCTGGCGGCATAGCAGGGAGATCATGTCTCCCTGCTCTGCTGCAGAATGTAACTATCGGCGCTCTGTGCACGCCGATACACTTACAGTAGCATAGCTCCGGGTGGGCCCCCTCAGAGCGCGGGACCCTGGGCCACTGCCCCACGGTAGCTACGCTACTGGGCATCGGTGTACTGGTTGGAATGGAATATGACCCTGGCTGCTAGATTCAGGAAGGATTGGAGAGAGGAGAGTTTAGTAAGAGGGAGACCGATAAGTAGAGAGTTGGAATAGTCCAGACAAGAATGAATGAGTTAGGCTACGTTCACATTTGCGTTGTGCGGTGCTGCGTCGGCGACCCAACGCACAACGCAAACCAAAACGCATGCAAAACGCATTGTTTTGTGACGCATGTGTCCTTTTTTTGGCATGATTTTGGACGCAAAAAAATGCAACTTGCTGCGTCCTCTGCGCTCTGACGCGTGCGCCAAAAAAGACGCATGCGTCACAAAACGCAACGCAACGCATGTCCATGCGCCCCCATGTTAAATATAGGGGTGCATGACGCATGCGTCGCCGCGGCTGCGCCCGACGCAGCCCGGCAGAACGCAAATGTAAACGTAGCCTTACAGAGTTTTCGCAGAGACAAAGGTAAGACAAGGTTGAATTGTACAGAAGTGTTTGAGGTGTAGGTGAAATGAGCAAGCGAGTGATCGTATGTGGGGGAAGAATGAAAGATCTGAGTCAACTATAACCCCATGAGAGCGGGCATGTTACTGGAGAGTAATAGGTAAAAACACAAGGAAATGGCAATGTCAAGCAAAGGTAGATTAGTGGATGGACTTCAGTTTTTGACAGATTGAGTTTTAGGTAGATGGACAACATTATGTTAGAGACAGCGGACAATCACTGATATTTTGCAGTAATGCAGGGGTGATGTCAGGAGACTATAATCATTATATGTATAATTGGGTGTCATCAGCATACAGATAGATTTGGTTTTCAGTACTACTGATGGTTTGTCCAATAGGAGCAATATGTAGGGAGAAGAGGAGGGGGCCCAGGACTGATCCTTGAGGAACCCAGACAGTAGGGGGAAGAGGAGCCAGCAAAAGATACAATCAAGGAGCAGTCAGAGAGGTAGCAGGAGAACCAAGAGAGCGCCCTTGAGGTCCAATGCACAGTGTAAAGTGAGGAGGAGCTGGTGATCCACAGTGTAGAATGCAGCAGAGATCCGGGAGAATCAGCAGGGAGCAGAGACCAATAGATCTAGCTGTTAGTAGATCATTAGAGACTTTAGTAAGGGCAGTTTCTGTAGAGTGTAAGGAGTGGAAACCAGATTGAAAGGGGTCAAGAAGAGCGTTATCTTAGAGAGACTAGACGTATGTGGACCAGATGTTCCAAGAGTTAAGAGATGAAGGGAAGTTTAGAGACAGGTCTTTAGTTAGCAGCACAGTCCTGATCACGGGTTGAAAGACGACTGGAGGGTCAATTTTCAATTAAGTTGCATGACTGTATAAAAAGAGCGAGTTAGAGAGGCACAGGCTCTCAGAAGCAAAGATGGTCAGGGGTTCACAAAATATGTGAACAACTATGTAAAAAAATTGAGATAATTTCAGAAACTGTTTCCTCAAAGTGAAAGTGACATTGAAACAATTTGGAACATCCTGCCAGCTACAGTACATAATATCAAAAGATTGAGAGATTCTGGAGCAATCCGTGTGCACAAGGGACCAGACAGACAGTCAATATTTGATGCTTGTGATCTACGGGCCCTCAGGCGGCACTGCATTAAAATGATTTGGTGCAAATCACTGCATGGGCTCCAGGATACTTCAATGTCTGAAATCAATGTCTGTGATCACCGTTTGCCATGCAATCCACAAATGCAAATTGATGCTCTACGATGCAAAGAAGCCATCAGGGGCGGACATACCGCATGTGCAGCCCGTGCGGCTACATTGGGGCCCAGAGGTGGAGGGAGGCCACTGCAGGGCAGCTAATGATGAAGGCAATAACATAGTAACATAGTAACATAGTTAGTAAGGCCGAAAAAAGACATTTGTCCATCCAGTTCAGCCTATATTCCATCATAATAAATCCCCAGATCTACGTCCTTCTACAGAACCTAATAATTGTATGATACAATATTGTTCTGCTCCAGGAAGACATCCAGGCCTCTCTTGAACCCCTCGACTGAGTTCGCCATCACCACCTCCTCAGGCAAGCAATTCCAGATTCTCACTGCCCTAACAGTAAAGAATCCTCTTCTATGTTGGTGGAAAAACCTTCTCTCCTCCAGACGCAAAGAATGCTCCCTTGTGCCCGTCACCTTCCTTGGTATAAACAGATCCTCAGCGAGATATTTGTATTGTCCCCTTATATACTTATACATGGTTATTAGATCGCCCCTCAGTCGTCTTTTTTCTAGACTAAATAATCCTAATTTCGCTAATCTATCTGGGTATTGTAGTTCTCCCATCCCCTTTATTAATTTTGTTGCCCTCCTTTGTACTCTCTCTAGTTCCATTATATCCTTCCTGAGCACCGGTGCCCAAAACTGGACACAGTACTCCATGTGCGGTCTAACTAGGGATTTGTACAGAGGCAGTATAATGCTCTCATCATGTGTGAAAAATTATCTTTCACAATTGGTGCAGAATCCAACCAGAGGAGCACCACTTTTAGACCTAATACTATCTAATAGACCTGACAGAATAACAAATCTGCAGGTGGTTGGGCATTTAGGAAATAGCGACCACAATATTGTGCAGTTTCACCTGTCTTTCACTAGGGGGACTTGTCAGGGAGTCACAAAAACATTGAACTTTAGGAAGGCAAAGTTTGAACAGCTTAGAGATGCCCTTAATCTATTAGACTGGGACAATATCCTCAGAAATAAGAATACAGATAATAAATGGGAAATGTTTAAGAACATCCTAAATAGGCAGTGTAAGCGGTTTATACCTTGTGGGAATAAAAGGACTAGAAATAGGGAAAACCCAATGTGGCTAAACAAAGAAGTAAGACAGGCAATTAACAGTAAAAAGAAAGCATTTGCACTACTAAAGCAGGATGGCACCATTGAAGCTCTAAAAAACTATAGGGAGAAAAATACTTTATCTAAAAAACTAATTAAAGCTGCCAAAAAGGAAACAGAGAAGCACATTGCTAAGGAGAGTAAAACTAATCCCAAACTGTTCTTCAACTATATCAATAGTAAAAGAATAAAAACTGAAAATGTAGGCCCCTTAAAAAATAGTGAGGAAAGAATGGTTGTAGATGACGAGGAAAAAGCTAACATATTAAACACCTTCTTCTCCACGGTATTCACGGTGGAAAATGAAATGCTAGGTGAAATCCCAAGAAACAATGAAAACCCTATATTAAGGGTCACCAATCTAACCCAAGAAGAGGTGCGAAACCGGCTAAATAAGATTAAAATAGATAAATCTCCGGGTCCGGATGGCATACACCCACGAGCACTAAGAGAACTAAGTAATGTAATAGATAAACCATTATTTCTTATTTTTAGGGACTCTATAGAGACAGGGTCTGTTCCGCAGGATTGGCGCATAGCAAATGTGGTGCCAATATTCAAAAAGGGCTCTAAAAGTGAACCTGGAAATTATAGGCCAGTAAGTCTAACCTCTATTGTTGGTAAAATATTTGAAGGGTTTCTGAGGGATGTTATTCTGGATTATCTCAATGAGAATAACTGTTTAACTCCATATCAGCATGGGTTTATGAGAAATCGCTCCTGTCAAACCAATCTAATCAGTTTTTATGAAGAGGTAAGCTATAGGCTGGACCACGGTGAGTCATTGGACGTGGTATATCTCGATTTTTCCAAAGCGTTTGATACCGTGCCGCACAAGAGGTTGGTACACAAAATGAGAATCCTTGGTCTGGGGGAAAATGTGTGTAAATGGGTTAGTAACTGGCTTAGTGATAGAAAGCAGAGGGTGGTTATAAATGGTATAGTCTCTAACTGGGTCGCTGTGACCAGTGGGGTACCGCAGGGGTCAGTATTGGGACCTGTTCTCTTCAACATATTCATTAATGATCTGGTAGAAGGTTTACACAGTAAAATATCGATATTTGCAGATGATACAAAACTATGTAAAGCAGTTAATACAAGAGAAGATAGTATTCTGCTACAGATGGATCTGGATAAGTTGGAAACTTGGGCTGAAAGGTGGCAGATGAGGTTTAACAATGATAAATGTAAGGTTATACACATGGGAAGAAGGAATCAATGTCACCATTACACACTGAATGGGAAACCACTGGGTAAATCTGACAGGGAGAAGGACTTGGGGATCCTAGTTAATGATAAACTTACCTGGAGCAGCCAGTGCCAGGCAGCAGCTGCCAAGGCAAACAGGATCATGGGGTGCATTAAAAGAGGTCTGGATACACATGATGAGAGCATTATACTGCCTCTGTACAAATCCCTAGTTAGACCGCACATGGAGTACTGTGTCCAGTTTTGGGCACCGGTGCTCAGGAAGGATATAATGGAACTAGAGAGAGTACAAAGGAGGGCAACAAAATTAATAAAGGGGATGGGAGAACTACAATACCCAGATAGATTAGCGAAATTAGGATTATTTAGTCTAGAAAAAAGACGACTGAGGGGCGATCTAATAACCATGTATAAGTATATAAGGGGACAATACAAATATCTCGCTGAGGATCTGTTTATACCAAGGAAGGTGACGGGCACAAGGGGGCATTCTTTGCGTCTGGAGGAGAGAAGGTTTTTCCACCAACATAGAAGAGGATTCTTTACTGTTAGGGCAGTGAGAATCTGGAATTGCTTGCCTGAGGAGGTGGTGATGGTGAACTCAGTCGAGGGGTTCAAGAGAGGCCTGGATGTCTTCCTGGAGCAGAACAATATTGTATCATACAATTATTAGGTTCTGTAGAAGGACGTAGATCTGGGGATTTATTATGATGGAATATAGGCTGAACTGGATGGACAAATGTCTTTTTTCGGCCTTACTAACTATGTTACTATGTTACTATGTATCCAGACCTCTTTTAATGCACCCCATGATCCTGTTTGCCTTGGCAGCTGCTGCCTGGCACTGGCTGCTCCAGGTAAGTTTATCATTAACTAGGATCCCCAAGTCCTTCTCCCTGTCAGATTTACCCAGTGGTTTCCCATTCAGTGTGTAATGGTGATATTGATTCCTTCTTCCCATGTGTATAACCTTACATTTATCATTGTTAAAGGGAACCTGTCACCTGAATTTGGCGGGACTGGTTTAGGGTCATATGGGCGGAGTTTTCGGGTGTTTGATTCACCCTTTCCTTACCCGCTGGCTGCATACTGGCTGCAATATTGGATTGAAGTTCATTCTCTGTCCTCCATAGTACACACCGGCACAAGGCAAGATTGCTTTGCGCAGGCATGTACTATGGAGGACAGAGAATGAACTTCAATCCAATATTGCAGCCAGCATGCAGCCAGCGGGTAAGGAAAGGGTGTATCAAACACCCGAAAACTCCGCCCATATGACCCAAAACCAGTCCCGCCAAATTCAGGTGACAGAGTCCCTTTAAACCTCATCTGCCACCTTTCAGCCCAAGTTTCCAACTTATCCAGATCCATCTGTAGCAGAATACTATCTTCTCTTGTATTAACTGCTTTACATAGTTTTGTATCATCTGCAAATATCGATATTTTACTGTGTAAACCTTCTACCAGATCATTAATGAATATGTTGAAGAGAACAGGTCCCAATACTGACCCCTGCGGTACCCCACTGGTCACAGCGACCCAGTTAGAGACTATACCATTTATAACCACCCTCTGCTTTCTATCACTAAGCCAGTTACTAACCCATTTACACACATTTTCCCCCAGACCAAGCATTCTCATTTTGTGTACCAACCTCTTGTGCGGCACGGTATCAAACGCTTTGGAAAAATCGAGATATACCACGTCCAATGACTCACCGTGGTCCAGCCTATAGCTTACCTCTTCATAAAAACTGATTACGGTAGATTGGTTTGATAGGAGCGATTTCTCATAAACCCATGCTGATATGGAGTTAAACAGTTATTCTCATTGAGATAATCCAGAATAACATCCCTCAGAAACCCTTCAAATATTTTACCAACAATAGAGGTTAGATTTACTGGCCTATAATTTCCAGGTTGACTTTTAGAGCCCTTTTTGAATATTGGCACCACATTTGCTATGCGACAGTTCTTCGGAACAGACCCTGTCGCTATAGAGTCCCTAAAAATAAGAAATAATGGTTTATCTATTACATTACTTAGTTCTCTTAGTACTCGTGGGTGTATGCCATCCGGACCCGGAGATTTATCTATTTTAATCTTATTTAGCCCGTTCCGCACCTCTTCTTGGGTTAGATTGGTGACCCTGGCCTTTTTATCCGGCCCCGAGGCTCCGGGGGGCCCCTGGCCAGATTGCCTTCATATGTAGCGGGCAGGGAGAGATCCCTGCAGCTCCGCTTTGTAGGCAGCAAAGCTGCAGGGATCCATCCTGCTTCCTGCCCACGCTCCCTGTCTGACAGCAGTCAGCGACGCAGCTGGATAACATCATCATTCAGTGCCGCAGCCGCTGTGCCAGAGAGAGGAAGCTGCAGGTGATATTGAAGCTGTGGGAGAGCATGCGGAGAGGTGAGAAGTGTTTTCTGGTGTGTGTGTCACTGAGAGGGAATGTGCAGAGAAGTGAATAGTGCTGTGTGTGTCTGTGTGTTTGTCGGTGGAGGAGAGGGCAATGATGGGGATGATGGGGGAGAAGGCAATGGGGGTGACGGAGAGGGCAATAATGGGGGTGGTGGGGGAGAAAGCAATGATGGAGATGGTAGAAAGGACAATGATGGGGTGGTGGAAAAGGCAAGAATGGGGGTGGTGGGGGAGGAGGAAATGATGGAGGTGGAATGGGCAATGATGGGGGTGGTGGAGGAAAAGGCAATGATGGTGGCACTGGAAAGGACAATGATGGGGGTGGTGGTGAAAAGGCAATGATGGTGGTGGTGTAAAAGGGCAATAATGGGGGTGGTGGAGAAGGAAGAAATGATGGAGGTGGTGGAATGGGCAATGATAGAGGTGGTGGGGGAGAAAGCAATGATGGAGGTGGGGGAAAGAACAATGATATGGGTGGTGGGGAGAAAGCAATAATGAGGTGGCGGAATGGGCAATGATGGGGGTGGTAGAAAGGGCAATAATCGGGGTGGTGGGGGAGGAGGAAATGATGGAGGTGGTGGAATGGGCAATGATGGGGTGGGGGAGAGGACAATAATGGGATGTGGGGGGAGGGAAACAATGAGGGGTGTGGGGGATTGGGATGGAAGGAATGAGGATCTATAATGGATTTAGCAACAGGAGGAGGTGGAGGAAGACGTTATCGCTTATTATGTTTAACACAGTCTCTTAGTAAATAGTGTACTCACTTGTTATACATAGCGCCATCCCTCATTATATAGTATAGTCACTTTTTATGTATAGCACAGTCCCTTAGTATATAGTTTACTCACTTATGTATAGCACAGTCCTTTAGTATATAGTGTACTCACTTATTATGTCTAACACAGTCCCTTTGTATATAGTGCACTCACTTATTATGTATAACACCATCCTTAGTTGCATAGTTTCCTCTTTCATTATGTATAACACTGTCCCTTATTACATACCATCCTCTCTAGTTATATAATCTATCTTCTTCTTCTATAATCTTTTTATTTTTATATAGCGCTAACATATTCCGCAGCGCTTTACAGTTTGCACACATTATCATTATTGCACATAATATATGGTGCAGTCCCTTATTATATAGCTTTCTCTGCTGTTATGTATAGTGCTGTCTCTTAGGCCTCTTTCAGACGTCCAGATAATTATCTGTGTCCGTGTGCTCACGTAGCACATCAGTGTGGCACACGTGCGGCATCCGTGTGCCGCCTGAGGACCACACGGACCGTGCAGGGGAGACAGCGCTACACTAAGCGCTGTCCCCCCTGTGTGGTGCTGAAGCCGCATTCATCTCTTCTCCCCCGCAGGAGAGAAGAGATGAAAGATAATTTTTTCTTTTTTTTTGTTAAAAATAAAGTTTTCTTGTGACTCCCCCCTTCCATCCCCCGTGCGCCGCCCGGCCCCTTGCATAGAAATACTCACCTAGCTCCCACGATGTCTCCTCTCTCCTCTCAGCGCTGGCAGCTTCTCCTGTGTGAACGGTCACGTGGGACCGCTAATTACAGTGAGGAATATGCGCATATTCACGTGACCGCTCACACAGCACAGGCTGCAGCCGCTGAGAGGAGACATCGCTGGAGCTGGGTGAGTATTTCCTGGCCAGCGCACAAGGGATGGGAGGCGGGAGGGGACGCATTAACTTTATTTTTAAGGTGAAAAAAAAAAAAAAGATGATTCATCCCTTCTTTCCAGCAAATGCTGCTGGGAAGAAGGGATGAATTCTGGATTCAGCACCGCACGCAGGGGGGACAGCGCTTAACTGTAGCGCTGTCTCTCCTGCGGGCGGTACGTGCACACTGTTCTCCGTGTGCACGTGTGCGGCACGTATTGCGGTATGTGCTTCCGGCAAAAAACTGATATGTCTCCGTGTTTTCAACACGGACACACGGTCCGTGAAAACACGGAGACATGTGCATAGACCCATTATTTTGAATGGGTCTACGTGTGTCAGTGTCTCCGGTACGTGAGAAAACTGTCACTACACGTACCGGAGACACTGACGTCTGAAAGAGGCCTTACATAGTGTATTCTTGTTATTGCTGTTATTCACAGCGCCCTCTTTTATTACATAGTCCCCTCTCTTGTTAGATATAAAATGACTGCTGATGGAGCAGCCGGTGTCCAGACTACCAGTCCATCAGCTCCTCCATTAGAAAATAAGCTTTCCCATGCTCCATCAGCATTCATTGCATTATACATCTAACAAGACAGGACGGTATGTAATAAAAAAACAGGGCTCTATATAATCCAATATGTAAGAGACGGTGCTGTATATAACAAGAGAGGGCACTGTATAATAAGGGATGGCAATATACATAATAAAGGAGACCATGCAATATATATACATGTATGTGTGTGTGGCTATATATATATATTTATATATATCTATATATATAATTGTCTAAGGGGTACTTCCGTCTTTCTGTCGGCAACTTCCGTAACGGAAATCCCACGTCACTGATTGGTCTCGCCAGCTGTCTGTCATGGCTGCCGCGACCAATCAGCGATGGGCACAGTCCGATTAGTCCCTCCCCTACTCCCCTGCAGTCAGTGCCCGGCGCCTGCTCCGTAATCCCCTCCAGTCACCGCTCACACAGGGTTAATGCCAGCAGTAACGGGGCCGTGGGTACCGCACTCCGTTACCGCTGCTATTAACCCTGTGTGTCTCCAACTTTTTTACTATTGATGCTGCCTATGCAGGCAGAGAGGTAGATCTGAGTGTCATCAGCATAGAGGTGGTACTGGAATCCATGGGACTTTATGAGTTGTCCCAAGCCAAGTGTATAGATTGAGAAGAGTAGGGGTCCTAGAACAGGGCCTTGGGGAACTCCAACAGAGAGAGGATGGGATGAGGAGGTAGTGTGGGAGTGGGAAACGCTGAATGTGCGGTTGGAAAGGTACGAGGAGATCCAGGATAGGGCGAGGCCTTTGGTGCCAAAGGAGGAGAGGATCTGTAGTAGGAGGCAGTGGTCAACTGTGTCGAAAGCAGAAGACAGGTCTAGAAGGAGGAGTATAGAGTATTGTCCATTAGCTTTGGTGGTAAGTAGGTCGTTAGTGATTTTGGTCAGGGCTGTCTCAGTTGAGTGATGGGGCAGAAACCAGATTGTAGATTGTCAAAGAGCAAGTTAGATGAGAGGTGGGAGGAAAGTTCAGAGTGGACGTGCTGCTCCAGGAGTTTGGACGCGAATGGGAGCAGTGATATTGGGCGATAGCTGGACATAGCAGTTGGATCGAGGGTTGGCTTTTTAAGGATAGGCGTGATTGTGGCATGTTTGAAAGCAGAAGGGAAGGTGCCAGAAGATAGTGATAGGATGAAGAGGTTGGTTAGGGAATGGGATAAGTGTGGTGGTGAGGTTGGGGAGGAGGTGGAATGGGATGGGGTTGAGCGCACAGGTGGTGAGGTGCGATTTGGAGAGGAGACAATTAAGCCCCCCTTCGGTGATGTCTATGAGGGATGATTGCATCATACTCTATGAGGGGGCTGCATTATACTATATGAGGAGAGCTGCGTTGTATTCTATGGAGGGGCTACATTATATTCTATGGGGGGCTGCATTATGCTCTGGAGTGGCATCATTATACTATATGTCTTATAATTTGCCTCATTTTTCAAGCAGAAGATTGATAACATCAGAGACAGTTTTAGTGAACAACCCCCAGAGCCCTTCCTCCCGACTTCCCAGCCCTCCACCTCCAAAACCAACTTCTCCACCATTACAGAAGATCGACTCTCCACTCTACTCTCAAGATCACATCTCACCACCTGTGCACTTGACCCGATTCCATCCCACTTCATCTCAAACCTCACTACGGACCTGATGCACCCGGATTCCCAACACTGATACATGTACAGGTTTCTCTTGAAAAAGGCTCACAAGCCGAAACGTTGAAATAATTTACTGTGAAGTTACTACTTGGAGAGTATTATTGTCCCTTTTTTTCACTACGTATGCGGTTTAAATTTATAGTCTTTGGATGAAGAATATTATTGAAATTTCTAATAAATTCATGTGTGAATCGAATTGACTTTTACTGTGTGCCGGAGTTACTTTTTTGATGCATCTATAATTATATGTTATATAGTCGTGTTACACTCCCCTCACTTCTTGTAACCTACAAGTGTACAAAGATATTATACAGTCACCATGCGACAAGTGGGCCTGTGTGACTTCAAATGCCAGGGCTGAATTTTAGTCCCAGTCCGGCCCTGCATGCAACATAAGCTTTCTCTGACAATGAGTGCAGCCGGGGCCTAGAATATATAGGAGATGGGAGTGGCTAACAGTGCACAGCTGAGAACAGGAAAGCTTCCAGGAGCTCTCAGCAGAGCAGATTAATCCCTGCACAGCTAAAAGAAATTGACACTGTTTAATATGATAGTCAAGTTCTTCTAGTCAGTGCAGGAGTATGAGAAATTCTCCAAAAACACAGAGAGAACCACATAACGAAGTACTTATAAGACTCTGAAATTGCACATATTATGATTATCCCAATTACATTACAATATGTTAACCCTGCACCTTGGTGCCTGTAAGGTTCTATGCATGATAAAAGACATTTTTTTCAATACACAGGACATAACCGTTTCCTTAATAAGGGAGAAGCGTATGACCGTCCGTGTCTCACTCTGACTTCAACATGTACCCATTACAGACTATGTACCCTATGGACATGTTCAGATGTCATTTTATTGCAAGCAGACTATGCATGGATCAGTAAAAAAAAAGCCTTTTTTTCCAACAGAATAAAATGTGTTTGCTGAACCCCCACTTAAATTGGTGGGCACACTAACCACATCGGGAATAAATATGAGTCAGGGTAGGCGTGAGACCAGCCAGAAGATATTGGATGAGTAGAGACACACTGATGTAGGGCACATTTTCCCACGACACAGTCATAATAACATAGTTAGGCTTGGTTCACATTGTGTTCAGGGGCAACGTTAAACGGAGTACGTTACACCGCGGCATAACGCTGTGTAACGTACTCCGTTAACGCCGCCATTGAATGCAATGTCGGACGCATCGCCTAGCGCACGCCCAAAATGGGCGTGCGCTAGTGATGCGCCGTCATTGAGTGACGGACCCGAGACGCTGGCTGCAGCGTTTCCGGGTCCGTCACTGCTAGCGCAGATGGAGCTAGCAGAAGCTCCATCTGCGATAGCGTGATGTAGCGCAGGCACTTGCGCTAGCAGCAGCCCGTTAGTGTATGCGCTGAACGGGCTGCTGCTAACGCAATGTGACCCTAGCCTTACTAACAAGGCTGAAAAAAGACATTTGTCCATCCAGTTCAGCCTATATTCTGTCACAGAATAAATACCCAGATCTTCGTCCTTCTAAGGAAACTAATAACTGTAAGATATAATCCCCATCCCCTTTATTAATTTTGTTGCCCTCCTTTGTACTCCCCATCCCCTTTATTATGTTGCCCTCCTTTGTACTCGCTCTAGTTCCGTTATATGTTTCCTGAGCACCGGTGCCCAAAACTGCACACAATACTCCATGTGCGGTCTAACCAGAGATTTGTACAGAGGCAGTATAATGCTCTCATCATGTGTATCCAGATGTCTTTTAATGCACCCCATGATCCTGTTTGACACTGGATGCTCCAGGTAAGTGTATCATTAACTAGGATCCCCAAGTCCTCCTTCATGTCAGATTTACCCTGTGGTTTCCCGTTTTGTATTGACTGCTTTACATAGTTTTGTATCATTTGCAAATATCGATATTTTACTCTGTAAACCTGCTACCAGATCGTTAATAAATATATCCCCATACTGTGTATTAGCTCCTGCCTATCTCTGATTTGGTTACTGTACTTTATTGTTCCCTCAAGTTTAGAACTAGTCGGGAAGGGATAGTTGTGGATTAATAATGCTTGATCTATCAATGAGATATATTGTGAAGGACTCCGGGTACTTTTCCTGATCTACATGTTCAGCTAAGTGCACAGACTCAGTCGGGAATACTCCTGCCACAGCAGTGTCAGAGTGGGACGACAAGGACCCCCAGTAAGGCTTCTTTCACACTAGCGTCGGGCTCGGCTCGTCGCAGTGCATCGGGCCGAGGTTACCGACGCTAGCGTTGTAAGCGCCGCACAACGGGTGCAGCGGATGCAGATTTTCATCGCATCCGCTGCCCCATTGTGAGGTGCGGGGAGGTGGGGGAGGAGTTCCGGCCGCGCATGCGCGGTCGGAAAAAGCGGTCCGTCGGCAGCAAAAAACGTTACATGTAGCGTTTTTTTGTGCCGACGGTCCGCCAAAGCACGACGCATCCGTCGCACGACGGATGCGACGTGTGGCAATCCGTCGCAATGCGTCGCCAATACAAGTCTATGGGGAAAAAACGCATCCTGCAAGCACTTTTGCAGGATGCGTTTTTTCGGCAAAACGACGCATTGTGACGGATTGCAGTTAACGCTAGTGTGAAAGTAGCCTAACATTGGCTCTGGGGGCCCACTGTTAACCTACATGCAAATATTACATTACCCTCTTTCACAAATTTGCCTCTGATCCTATATAATAGTCCGGGTAGTTTGTCACATGAGTAATGAGATGCTGCCCCTCTGTATACAAAGGAAATCAAATGAGACCACTGCTGCTCATGTTGGGGAACGAGTGATGTCCTCCTCCACAGGGGCCCCCCGGGGCATTTACCTGTTCTCCGGGGGTCAGTCCAAGACTGGACCATGAGATTTATTGTCTCTGAGTTATCCCTTTGAAAACCTGACGGCACACAGACCCCTAGAATTGAATAGAACTAGTCTTACATCCAGGTTTTAGATGAATTAATGTGTCCGTTCCATTACGCTCAGTGCATATCCTATTCCGAATACGCCCTAATTTGCCCCAAAAAATCTAATCATACTTTAAGGGGTTTCTCCCATCTTAAACCATCTGATTTTTACATATATATCGTAATTCTTTCACATAGACAACTGGTCTCGTAAATTTTAAAAACCACTGATATATAAAAACAGAGACATATGGATTAAAATTAAGATGAAAAATTGATTATTTTTATTACAGATGAAACCAGAACTATTTTTATATGTTTCTGTGAACAACAATGTTGGTTACAGGTGATTTACCATTGATCAATTTTTTTTATATGTATAAACATGTGTGTATTTGAGTTTTTGTCTCTACTTTAATCTCCATATCTTCCATACACATATGTGCGGCCACCCATGGAGTGTCAGTGGCTAGTGCTCCTGACATAGGCGTATGCCCCCCTGTGTATATGCCACAACTGTGCCCAGCCACCAATCAAGTGTCAGATTATATTTGCTAATCTGCTTTGTACGAATGAGAGCTGAAATGTGATTGGTTGTGAGAGTTAGACTCTGGTTGCTAGGAGGGCCGTTCTCAGGGCAGATTCTACGCGTTCTGTTGCCGGTCACGTGGCCGCCCCTCAGTGCAGCAGGAATGACGTCTCATCCGGTTCGGAGCCGCTCGCGGAAGCGGAAGGTGTTTCCAAGTTACCGGTATGGGCCGTGCAGAGCGGAAAGCAGAAGCCCGAGAACAAATTGTGCGGCGCGAGCAGCACCGGGAGCGGCGGAGACAGGTATGGCGGCGCGGTCTCACGGCTACGGCCGATGGACCCAGAGCTTTGCACCTTCTGACCCGCTGCTTTCCTGCAGATCTCCCGGATTTTGCACAAGCGGCCGGCCGAGCGGAGTCCCGGGGAGCGGGAGCTGCTGGAGAGCTGTGCGGAGCTGGTGCAGGAGCTGGAGAGGCAGCGGCAGCGGAGAGAACGGCTGCGGTACCGGGAGCAGGAGGTCAGTGTGTGCGGGCGGAGCACGGTGGTCAGCGGGCAGTTACCCCCAGGACAGGAAAGGGTTATGCCAGGCATTAGCGGGGGATGGGATGCGTCCAGCATGGATGGAGCAGTGCCCTACCAGCGGCCTGTGATTGGCTGCAGCAGCGACTCATTGGATGATTATTAATGCTGCACTGCTTAAAGTGACTTGACCGCTGCAGCCAATCACAGGCTGTGTGTTCTGGCGGATAAGGCTAGGTTCACATTGCGTTAGTGGGTGTTCGCTAACGGAATCCGTTACATAGCGCCACTAACGCAATGTAACGGATCCGTTAGCGCACCCATTGACCGCAATGTATGTAACGCATGCCATTTTTGGCATGCGTTAGCAATGTTCCGTCATTTTGTGACGGACCTCGAACGCTGTCTGCAGCGTTTTTGGGTCCGTTCTCGCTAGCGCAGATCGGGCATCTGCGCTAGCGCGATCGCTAAACGCGATCCCTTTTTGGACATTGCGTTAATGCAGTCCGTTAGCGTATGCTAACATTATATATGGGTGATAATACTGTATATACGTTATATGGGTGATACTGCCATTATACACGTCAGTAGCAGTATCGCCTGTGTAATGTATGCACGGCAGTATCGCCTGTGTAATGTATGCACGGCAGTATCGCCTGTGTAATGTGTGCACGGCAGTATCGCCTGTGTAATGTGTGCACGGCAGTATCGCCTGTGTAATGTATGCACGGCAGTATCGCCTGTGTAATGTGTGCACGGCAGTATCGCCTGTGTAATGTATGCACGGCAGTATCGCCTGTGTAATGTGTGCACGGCAGTATCGCCTGTGTAATGTGTGCACGGCAGTATCGCCTGTGTAATGTGTGCACGGCAGTATCGCCTGTGTAATGTGTGCACGGCAGTATCGCCTGTGTAATGTGTGCACGGCAGTATCGCCTGTGTAATGTGTGCACGGCAGTATCGCCTGTGTAATGTGTGCACGGCAGTATCGCCTGTGTAATGTGTGCACGGCAGTATCGCCTGTGTAATGTGTGCACGGCAGTATCGCCTGTGTAATGTGTGCACGGCAGTATCGCCTGTGTAATGTGTGCACGGCAGTATCGCCTGTGTAATGTGTGCACGGCAGTATCGCCTGTGTAATGTGTGCACGGCAGTATCGCCTGTGTAATGTATGCACGGCAGTATCGCCTGTGTAATGTGTGCACGGCAGTATCGCCTGTGTAATGTGTGCACGGCAGTATCGCCTGTGTAATGTGTGCACGGCAGTATCGCCTGTGTAATGTGTGCACGGCAGTATCGCCTGTGTAATGTGTGCACGGCAGTATCGCCTGTGTAATGTGTGCACGGCAGTATCGCCTGTGTAATGTGTGCACGGCAGTATCGCCTGTGTAATGTGTGCACGGCAGTATCGCCTGTGTAATGTGTGCACGGCAGTATCGCCTGTGTAATGTGTGCACGGCAGTATCGCCTGTGTAATGTGTGCACGGCAGTATCGCCTGTGTAATGTGTGCACGGCAGTATCGCCTGTGTAATGTGTGCACGGCAGTATCGCCTGTGTAA
Organism: Ranitomeya imitator; assembly: GCF_032444005.1. NCBI lineage: Eukaryota > Metazoa > Chordata > Amphibia > Anura > Dendrobatidae > Ranitomeya > Ranitomeya imitator. The sequence continues at coordinate 628,024,168 of NC_091283.1, read as the reverse complement.
TGTGTGCACGGCAGTATCGCCTGTGTAATGTGTGCACGGCAGTATCGCCTGTGTAATGTGTGCACGGCAGTATCGCCTGTGTAATGTGTGCATGGCAGTATCGCCTGTGTAATGTGTGCATTACATTATATCAGTGTTGTAAGTTATTAGACATTATGCAAGAAAAAACCTTCAATGTCCTCTTGGAGAATACATTAGTTATGCTGATGATGATATTGTTGGTGTTTCACGTGGCAACATAGAGCACAGAACAAAAGTTGCTAATTATGTAGTGAATATACATTGTGATTCATATTTGTGCCTTTTTTAGGTTGTTGATGGAGCTGAAATCCTTCAGAAAAAGGTTTTGGAGCTGGCAGAAGCTGTACGCGGAGCAGAGGATATGGTGATCTACACTGGAGCTGGGATCAGCACGGTAAGGAGCAGTGGCGTAACTAGAGTCTTATGGTCCCTGGTGCAAGATTTAGGCCCCATTCTGAATAATAATACATATAATATAAAAAATATATAGTATAATGCACAGCCCATAGTCCTCCATATAGTATAATGCATCCCATAGTCCTCCATATAGTATAATGCACAGCCCATAGTCCTCCATATAGTATAATGCACAGCCCATAGTCCTCCTTATAGTATAATGCATCCCATAGTCCTCCTTATAGTATAATGCATCCCATAGTCTTCCTTATAGTATAATGCACAGCCCATAGTCTTCCTTATAGTATAATGCATCCCATAGTCCTCCTTATAGTATAATGCATCCCATAGTCTTCCTTATAGTATAATGCACAGCCCATAGTCCTCCTTATAGTATAATGCATCCCATAGTCCTCCTTATAGTATAATGCATCCCATAGTCTTCCTTATAGTATAATGCACAGCCCATAGTCCTCCATATAGTATAATGACACCCATACTCCTCCATATAGTATAATGCACAGCCCATAGTCCTCCTTATAGTATAATGCATCCCATAGTCTTATAGTATAATGCACAGCCCATAGTCTTCCTTATAGTATAATGCACAGCCCATAGTCCTCCATATAGTATAATGCTCAGCCCATAGTCATCCACATAGCAGTATGGCCACTGATTTAAAAAAAAAAAATAATAATAATAATATGCTCACTTTCCCTCCGCTCCCCCACTGTGCGGCATCTTCTTCTGAAGCTGGCCGCCGACTTCAGTATGCAACAAGAGAGCATGACCTCCCTGCCATTTGCCTCCCCTGTCATGTGCACGCTGATGTCAGCCGCTGGCCTCCATTTTGCCGCTTACAGACCCGACTGTGCGTCTCAATAGACTTCAACTGGATGTGCGGTAGTCAACATAGCATGGACATCTTCTTTTGGGCTCAGGACAAACTATGCTCGATTGTTAGATTTTACATCTGGTAGATGTTAATTATATTATTTGTTACATAAAAAAGTGAATGATTAATATACAAAGATTTTCCCTACATCCTCATTTGTAAACTGTCCACTCACCCCACCTTTTCCTCCAGTCACGATATCCCAGGCAGGGCCAATGAAAAAAGAAAATGTACATTTGCACTCATCATTTTAGTCTGGCCTCTTTCTGACGTCAGTGTCACCGCTACGTGTGGTGACAGTTTTCATACGTACCAGAGACACTTACACACGTAGACCCATTCAAGTGAATGGGTCTGTGCACATGTCAGTGTGTTTCCACGGACCATGTGTCTGTGGGCAAAATACGCTGACATATCCACTTTTTAACAGCAGCACGGACCACAAAACGTATCCGCACACGGATGACACGGGAAGCAGCGGTACAGTTAGCGCTATTCCCCAGCACTATTTTCTGAAGACTGCTCTCATCATTCTCCCCTGTTCTGTCGGCGAGCAGGGGAGAATGTTGAGAGTAATAATTAACTGATAACAGCGAGAGCAGGCGGCGGCTGATGGGACTATTACTCTCATCAGCCTAGACCTTCTGCCATCTAGTAACGTTGAGAGCAGTCAGCAGCTGGGAATATTCATCAGCTGTTGCCTGTATTATAAATAAATTAAAAAAACAAAACGGTGTGAGTTCCCCTGTATTTTTGATAACCAGCCAGACAAAACTGACAGCTGTGGGCTGCAACCCTCAGGTGTCAGCGTTAGCAAGGCTGGTGCCTAGCTGTTTTTTTTTTTTTTTTTTAATTTAAATGATTTTAAAGAAACTGCATGATGTCCCTCCCCACATTTGTGACAACCAGCCTAGCTAAAGCAGATAGCTGGGTGCTGGTATTCCCAGGCTGGTAAGGGGCCATGAATATTGACCTGTCCTCCCCCAGCCTAAAAATAGCAGCCCGCAGCCATCCTGAAAATACACATCTATTAGATGGCAAGGGGGGTAATATTTATGTGGTTGATGTCACCTTTGTATTGTCTGGTGACATCAAGCCCACGGATTAGTAATGGAGAGGTGTCTATAAGAAATCTATCCATTACTAATCCTATAGTTATATTCTAAATAAACACAAAAGCATTTAGAACCTCCGCTTTCCCTATGCTAATGAGGGCTGTGACTAGTGTTTATGGTTTAAAACGTTTTAGACTAGAAGATGGCTTCCAGTCATGGTAACACGTACATAATAAACAATGTCTGCTTTGTTTACTAGGCAGCTGCCATTCCAGACTATCGTGGACCAAGTGGTGTGTGGACCCTTCTGAATAAGGGCAGGAGTGTGAGGTGAGGGGATTTGATGTGTGAATCTTCTCATCAGACATTTCCAATGGGGACTTTTATTAAGTGTGTGCTCTTTATTTCACAGCACTGGTGATCTGAGTGAAGCGCAGCCGACCTTTACACACATGTGCATTGCTCGATTACACAGAGCTGGGCTGGTAGGTGTCTACGACTCCCCTCCCCCTATGGTGACCACTGTGTAATGCCTTGTGAGCTCCAGACTGGTGCATTACCCAGTGCCTCGCCAGCCCATAGGTTGCAGTGACAGCTTGTCGTATGGCTGTACATATTCCCATAAGTCAGATATGATGACTTCTGGATCTTGCAACCATTTTTATTAAAATATATGGTCTTACTAGGTGCAGCATGTAGTCTCGCAAAATTGTGACGGGCTTCATCTTCGTAGCGGCTTACCACGAGACGCCACGTCTGAAGTCCACGGAAACATGTATATAGAGGTAAGGACTGGCTCGGCTTGTTGATTGTGATTTTGAATAACGTGCTATTGAAGGGTGTGAAAGTGAACCTGTTGCCTGAATATGCTACTCTATTTTCAGTGATCGGTCATCTTTACTATTAATCATAAGATCACAGAGTTAATTTATTGTGCCGTTCGGTTAAGAGAAGCGCATGGCAGACTCAGTTTCTCGTCCGTTTTGAACAGGTCTCTTGTATCTGCATCTGTATACAGCAGCCAGCAGTGCTCCCTGATTAATAACGGACTGCTGTACACCTCATCAGGCCCTATTGGTGAAATGCTATATTTTCTGTGCGTGCGCTGTTAATGTGATGATCTATAGTAGAATAGATTCTTAGCCCTTGGTGACAAGTGGCGTGTATGTACGGTGTGGTGATGCTGCTGGATCAGGATCATATCTGTCTAACCTTCTAGAGGGTGTCATCAATAGCGACAGGACCTTTTAGACTAGGGTTGGGCAATTTTCCCAAGAGGCTACATGAGAGACACTTGTGGAGGGCTGAACTAATAAGCTGAAATTAACTCTGCTTCCCCTATATACAGAATGAGCCCCCCACAGGAGAGGAACAATCAGAGGAAAAGTCTATTAGAAACACGTCACCACTTCTGTATTTATCACCCGCTCCTGGTTTTGGCTTACACCTACTGAGGTAAAATACTGATCAAATACGGACCGTGTGCACGTGGCCTTATACTTTTCCTCAGATTGCTTCATTCCTGGTTTTGGCTTACACTTACTGAGGTAAAAACTCACCAAATACTGACCGTGTGCACGTGGCCTATGTGTCTGTGAGCATTTGTTTAGAGGTTGTCCACTTCTTTAGCACTGATGACCTATCCTTAGGATAGACCATCAGTGTCTGTCTGTTCAGGGTCAGACACCCGGCACCATCACCGATCAGCTGCAGTTGGTGTTGGCGCCAGCTGGAAATTCTCACTCGTGTTGCTGCTCCGTCTTCTGATAATGGTCGCCGCAGGGTACTGCACATCCGCCTACTATTGATTTGAATAGGAGGAGGATGTGTAGTACCAAGCCACAGCCGATACTAGAAGACGGCCAGCTCTGCAGGTATTTCCGACCGATGACAGCTGACCGGCGTGGGTGCTGGGTGTCAGGTCCCAATTGTTCAGACATGAAGTAGTGGACAATGTCTTTAACTGCAGCCTTCACTTTCAGTTTTATTACATGAAGGTCTAATTGACTTGCATACATCCAAGTGTCCAGGGATTCTGCCTTCTTATGCATACGTTTTTGGAAGATTAAGCATTTGGGCTTGAAGTTGGAGCCGTGAGTAGTTAATTAGTGCGGACACATTGCACTGCTTATTTAATAGCTTTTCTCATTAGAATCCACATAGTTCCATTATGTAGATAAAGGAATATGGCACCATTAAGGAAGACGGCAAAACCACTATGGAGACTATATTGACAGCTTTCCTGAAAACATAAACTCTGTTAATCTATAATCCTAAAATTATTCTTCTTGTTATAATGGGAGTAAATGACACTGGTGCACACCAGTCAGAGAAGTCCTCCATTTGGCCATGCATGTCATGTAGTATTGCCAGCCATGATAGTATGACGTGCAGGGCATGGAGGGGTTGCGTCTGCACAGAGATGCTTTTTGTTAATTACTCTTATTGGGGGATCCAGAGTCAAAGACCCAACCTTATCATATTTGTGTGTCCTAAAAGGGTACACAAAAAAGTGTTGCCTCCAGGAAACATGCTCCATCAGACAACACCTCATTTGTGTAAGGATAAAATGGCATGTGGCGTTTTAGAAGAATTTGTTCCCTTGTTTGGTGGTGCCCTCAGTGGTGTGCTTTCTCCTGTAGGTGTGCACATCATGTTCACCTCCCCGAGAGTATGTGCGACTGTTTGATGTGACGGAGAGGACAGCCCTTCACAAGCACAACACTGGCCGTTCCTGCCACAAGTGTGGGGGGGAGCTGAGAGACTCTATTGTTCACTTTGGAGAGCGAGGGAAGTTGTCGCAGCCGCTCAACTGGGTGGGGGCCGTGAAAGCTGCAGAAAAGGCCGATGTCATTCTCTGCCTCGGCTCCAGCCTGAAGGTACATGAAGCACAAAAAATGTGACGCAGACCAGGTGCAGATGATTAAAATTGTCCAGAAAACACAGACTATTTTCATTCTTATGTCTGTTTTTTACATCCGTGTTATGTTCCTTGCAGTCAGTTTTCATACATCTACATTAAAAAATGTATATGAACATATCTGATTTATACACTCGTCTGCATGAGCAATGTCTGCCTATGGTGTGTGCGCATCCAATATGTCTGTCTATGATGTTAATGATTGAGCAATGCTGTCGCCCAATGAATGAGGATTTTGCTTGTCAGATGATTGCCAGCCTATTTACACAAGCCATTATCTGTGAACAAATTTTCTAAGAAACACTTGTTCCTGATAGTCCGCTCGTCTTAATGGGACTTTACTTTAATAAACATAAAATAATCTTTGTATTAATTTCACTTAGTTACCGTACACATGAGATAGTTGTCGTCCATTGAGCCTACAGCCTTTGTCTCCTGACTCCATTATGCACACAACACAACTTAAAGGCTATATTCACACATTCATTTGTCCTCATCTGGGTGCTGACCATACTTTACACGGCTGTGCTCATACCCGTGGTTTCATTGATCCATATACACATCCGGTTTAAAAAGGATTCTGGTCCATGGGACTCAGCACAAGTCCTATTCTCATCCATTGTGCAGTTTAGAATCGTCTATTAAAGTTCACTGAGATCAGTAAAGATGACAAACTGAAGGCAGACTTTTACTTTAACATTTCATTAGTTTTTAACTGATCCAACTGTTAAGAGTTAATTCATAAAGTGCAGACAGTCTACCGGCTTCAGTGTTGGGGAAAAAAAAAAGGAGAGACGAAACTGGGGGAGATGCAGGTGACACAACCATCTGTTTTACAAGGATGTAAAAATGGAAACTAATATGTGAATGTAGCCGAAGTCTAAAAAAAAGTTTACATGGACCGACCAAAGGCGTTAATGATAATTATCTGTTTGGACAGGCAGACGCTGTGCAAGGTGCATAATTAAGTCTCTGCAAAAGAGCCATTGTTTTCGGCAGCACGGTTCCTGTTTACACTGGACAATGTGCTGCTGAGAACGATGATCTTTTGCGCTGTATGTGAAAGAGCGTTTTGCTCCTTTCTCGGGTGATCGGCAGCCTCTTTACACTGAAAGATTATCCTGAAAGGAGCAATATTAAAGTATTGATCTGCAACCTGTCACTTTCCAGTTGTTGTGTAACCACAAATGCCAGCATGAAAGCGTCAGGATGTCACTGCATTATTGGACTTGTGATTTGTTGATGGCTTGAAAGCCATAGGTGACAATCTCGTGTGTTATGTATGATCTTCTGCAGCTAACCACGTCTTACCTGGGTCAGAATGTAAATGGCTGCCGTGGTGTCATGCAGAGGCTCTAGTTACCAGGCATGTGAGATGTTTCACCCTTACGCCTCACTGCTCTGTCCTGCTCTGTTACTTGTGACTGATCATGATCTCCTCCTCAGATCTTGAAGAAATACCACTGTCTATGGGGGATGAATAGACCTAGCACACGGCGGCCCAAGCTTTACATTGTAAATTTGCAGGTAAGAGCCAGTGGAAATTCTTGTCTTAAGTCGGTCTTGCTAGAGTTCTCGTCTTTGACCTGAAAATGAAAGTTTACTGCAGAAGTTGCAGCAAACAAATCGGACAATATTGGTGCTGTGACAATCGGGCAACACAAGAAGCCGCTTCTTGCATTTCTCCTATACAAAGAGGACGGATTCGGGTACTACATGGTTGTCACATAAGCAGTGTGCTCAATCTGCTGGTTACCGTCACATCTATTTGGAGACTAGAATGACGCCATTTCTGATCGTTGAGGTCATAAATGATCAATGGATTGCATGTCACGTAGAACCGTTTTCTGGAGTCAATTCTTTTTATTTCTAGTTGTCAGCATAGCAGTATTTTTTTTTTTAGAAAGTGTCACACTCTGCACCGCGGAGCATTGAGGTGTTGTCGTGCTGGATCCCTAACAGCCTGTTCAGAAATAACTTTCCTTGGATAAATCGTTGCCTGTGTAAAAGGTGATAATGTGAAGTGTAGACAGGATCAGGAGCGCCATTGTCACCCATCGGCACTATATATTTCCTCAGTGGACACCTAAAGATGCACTAGCCACCCAGAAAATCCATGGAAAATGTGATGAGGTCATGAGACGTCTGATGGATGAGCTGAAGTTGGACATTCCAGAATATAACAGGTGATTCTTTTTAAATTAATATATACCGTGTGGGTATATAAGGAGGGCCTGTGGGCTGAGGCCCCCAACAATGGTTGGCCCAAAGGATCCGTGCTATCTATTACACACAAGATCTTTGGTGTGCAAATTTGCAATTTCGTCCCACTTTGACTTTTATGATGGCCATAATACATCAGATGGCTTCCCCTATGTAGAATACAGACACCTTATACCAGTGATGGCGGACTTTTTAGAGACCAAGTGCCCAAACTGCAATCTGAAACCCACTTAATTATCGCAAAGTGCCAACACGGCAATTTAACCGGAATACTGAAGTGTTAGATTAGAAAAACAGCTCCTACATTAGCGCCCTATAGCGTCTATACTGTAGAATAACAAAGAATGATGGCCCCATCACAGTGTGATTTTCCAAAGGTAATCCCCACACAACTTTCCATACAGTATAATGTGCACAAAATGTCCTCCATACAGTACAATGGTTCCACATAGTCCTCCATACAGTGTTGTGGGCCTTGCATAGTGCTCCATAAAGTGTAATGTGCTCCACATAGTGCTCTATACAGTATAATAGGGTCCTGCATTGCCTTCCATACAGTACTATGGCCCCACATGATGCTCAGTTCTGTATAATGGCCCCACATAGCGCTCCATTCTGTATAATGGCCCCACATGATACTCAATACTGTATAATGGCCCCACATGATGCTCCATACTGTATAATGGCCAAACGTGATGCTGCATACAGTATAATGGCCCCACGTGAAGCTGCTTACTGTATAATGGCCCCACATGATGCTCCATACTATAATGGCCTCCCGTTAAAAAAAAAAAAAAAAAAAAAAAAACTACTCGCCTCTGCCCGTTCCAACGCTGATCTGGCCTCTTCATATATGAGCCCTACCTGTGGGCACGTGCGTCATCTCGGCAGTCGTGCTGCTGCCACTCTCCTCAGCCCTCATGTGCGCAGACTCATGGAATGGCGTGCGGCCTGATGGGAGAGTTAGGAGCGGAGGAGAGTGGCCATGGCGCCGGCGCTAGTGATGAGTGACGAGGGAGATTACGAGTGGGCTGAGGAGAGTGGTGACGGCGCTAGTTTTGAGGAGATGGCGCTCGTGCTCAGAGGGAGGGCTTTGTGTGCCCCCTCTGGCACTCGTGCAGTAGGTTCGCCACCACTGCCTTATACTCTCCTCTGGTGCCAACGCCATTTTAGAGTCATCAGCACATCGTTATGTCACGTGAGCCCTGCAACCAATCAGACGCTGTTTCACTCTTCCTTCAGACGTAACTGACATCCGGAGGTAGTCAGAGAGCAGCAACAGAACAGCTCTCACTTCTTCCAGATGTCCGTTTCATGCAAAGGAAGTGAGGGAAGAGGCATCTAATTGGCTGCAGAGGTCACGTGACAGAATGTCACTTGTGAACCAGAGCCGATGTTGAATCGAAGTTTTTATTTTATGTGGGAGAATGTTGTAATTGAGAAGGAGTTTTCCAAGTGCTGGCCAGCCCCTTCAGCCAATCGCTCTCCAGTGTGTCTGATGACGTGTTCTGGTTAGGAAGAGGGGAGCTAGCCAGGACAAATTCCTCAAATTCCCGCTTATCTCTAGGGGGAACACAAGGAGTTGGCATTAAAATGTACACTGCCTGGTCTTGCTCCTATCACTATTAATTGGGATACCCTACATGGTCACTTAGCCCGTCTAAAATGGGTCCAGCCAGCTTTACCCCAGGTACCTGTGTGGTGGGGGTCCCTTACACCTGTTCCCTGACCTAAACCTGGTCAGATTTTGTGTGCAATGTTCGGAGTCCCATGAGAAACACTGCTGACATTTATAGGGATTGTCCCCATTCAGAACCGCTTGGGCTAGAAGTTGTGACTCCAGACTATGACATACACTACTGTGCAGCTCCAGCTCTCCCCCGCTTCTCTAGTAATAGTTGTTTGTCTGCAGCGCTGATGTCATTTTAACAGTCCTGCAGTCCGCTAAGCTGATTGGCTGCAGCGGCGGTGGAGAGCTGGTGCCGCATTCATTGTATGTTCATAATACTCAGTCCGTTTTTGTTTTTTTATACACTCGCAATTTATAGACCAAGGTTTTCTGAAAGGGGACAACCCCTTTAAGATCTTATTATGTAGGTTTTAGCCCATACTTTAATTTCCCATAAAGCAGCACATCTGGAGCACCCCAGCGTCCATGTACTCATCCATTCCCAGGAGGGATAGCCGAGGGACGGCACAATGTAAAGTGTAGCATGACTGACGTTGTGTTAGGCCCCAGCTCCGACCTGGTGTCCTTGTCCCATGTGTGTCGCCCATACCTATGGTGGGTTACTAACTACACCCTCTCCTCTAGGTCCACGGACCCAATCTTCTCCATGGCTGTACCCCTGCGCCCAGGAGAAGAGGCTAGCCATACTCGTAAACTCATAAAGGCAGCGGAGACGCCAGACGTGCGGTCACACCAGCCGCCATCAGAGGCGCTTAGTGGTGGCTGGTTTGGTAAAGGATGCACCAAAGGAAGGAGGAAATCTAAGTGTTAATGCCCTGACTGCTGTATGCAGGAAATATTTGCACATTTGATCTTTTTGTAATTTCCGTGTTTTAATAAAAAAAAATAAAACAAATCTTTTTAGCAGAATGATCTCTTGCGTGTGGTCTATATTGTGCAGCCGCAACTGGAAGCTGCCCTGAACAAAAATGGCCGCCGCCTCGAAGCTTGTGGTTGCTATGGGATTGGTCCCTCGGCGGCGTCACTTCCGGGGGAGGTGGCTGCGGCTTGTGGGGCGTTTCCGGTCGCTTGACACTGAGTCTCAGGATGATTCGGAACGGGCACGGCGACCCCGCCCCGGAGCAGACTGTGTCCCGGAGGAGCGTGCGGGTGTGGTGCGATGGCTGGTGAGCGGGAAGTGTGCCAGCCGTGCAGGCTGCCATTGTGCACAGCCCAGGGGTCACTAGACCGGGAGGATCCGGTAGCTGAGGCGTCTCCTAATGAGTATGGCCGCCATCCGGTGTGTGTACACAGGCTACAGCGGGTCAGCCTCACCCCATCCCCCGTTATAGGCTGCTCTGTGGCCAGAGCGGATACAATGTAGCGAACCCTCTGCTGTCAGATGGATTCACACCGCACTAAAGCGTCATTCCATCACGGTGTCCCATCTCATTCATTGTCTCACCCGTGTGAACCCACCCTAAGGAGGTCTGCAGGGGGCTTCAACAACGCCTCCAAGTCCCTGACAGCACCAGAGATCCTAGACGGCGGGCTTTGTATGGGTGAGACCCCATAGCTGCTGGCACCCTTGTGCACCCTGATGACGGCTCATTATCGGTGACAGTGCGGCACCTGTCCTGTCACACTGACCTTTGTGCCTCTCTATCTGTAGAGATAAGCAGGGGCTTGTCACAGGGGTGTCCAGATCTGGAACTCTTTCTGGAAGCTTCTCCTTCGTGGGTCCTCGACCGTCTGCCTTCTTTATGTTGGCATCTGCCACCTGTCCGGTTCATGGAGCAGGCAGGGGTCTTGGATATTGCCGAGCCCTTTATTGCACAGTGATGGCCGTTCCTGACGGCCTTTGTTTCTGATGAGACAGGGCAGTGCTTTGTCTTGGTGCCCGCTCTCGCTCTATGACCTTGCCATCGTCTCTGCGGCAGATTTCCTAGTTTTGTGGATATGGCCGACCTGCTGTAACCTGACCCTGACCACATGTTACACAACCTCTCCGTAGAGGGCTGGTGTGTAGTGATCTCGGCGCTGTCACCTGATCGGTGCCAGGGGGTAGTATGACGTGATCACCCCACCTGTACAGGAATGCAGAACATTCCCCAGGAGGGCGTTACATTACACCTGTCATTTAGAATGGTGCTGTAATATACAAGTAAGGGACATGATGATCTGAAGCAATCTAGCATTTCCAGGGGTTTGCTGCCATGGTGTATAGGATCAGGCAGATGACAATAAGGGGTGATCAATAAGACCCCATGGACGGTCTTAATCCCTAGGCGTGACCCTATGTATTCTTCTTGGTACTGACGACCATCTAATGATTGTCCTCCCTCTATATATTTATGGGATCTGCCAATTAGAGGAATCATCCACTGTGAGCAGGTTCTCTCTCTGGCCTTGGTGCATCCTGGGCCGGGCTTCGGGTGTACCTGCATCACTCCCGATAGAAGGGGTCACAGGTCCAAGAAGACCCCCAGAACCTTTAGATGCTATAAAAATATAGTAATAATAGAGCCAAAATATGAGCAGAGTGCTGTGCAGATAATCAGAGATTGGTAGAATGTGTCTATGGGGCGTACTCTGCACACATCTCCCTGCCCTATAATTATGGCTGAAGGTTTGGGGGTCTATAAATATGATTCTATACCGCACGTTTGTGAAAAGTGACTTCAGTGTTCGGAGGGTGGTGCAGCAGGTTGGCATCTGTCCATACAACTGGGCGAGTCCTGCTGAACCCTGCCTGGTCCTACTGTGTGCTGCATTCTAACCCTATTTCTATGGGGGTGGGTTCCTTTGTGGTCTTGGAGGGGCAGATGAGTAAACTATTGTGCACTTGTGCTTTTCAGTCTGTGGCTCTCTTCTGAATCTGCATCCAGTGCTTTTTACTTCTACTCATAGATAAGCTGGAGTTTTTTTGAAGGTAAATGAATGAGATTCTCTTGTTTTGTTGCCCAGCTATGACATGGTACATTATGGCCATTCCAACCAGCTGCGCCAGGCACGGGCTATGGGGGATTACCTGATTGCCGGAGTGCACACAGATGGTAAGTAAGCCATGAGATCCACACCTCTCATTTGTGGGGGATTCCATGGATTTTCCAGGCTTCCCCAAGTGTACATTTCTACAGTCCCCCCCAACTGCACAATTCCTGACAGTGTGCAGCATGCACATCATAGGTTCTGTTTGGATTGCCTGCTTGGGAGTTGTCACATGACCGCTCATTATATGATTTGCATGCTGGCCATCACGCTCTGACTGGCAACCTTACCAGCTTCATTTCATGATATATTGAGAGAACCTAGTGAGCACTTTGCCGCCAGTATGCAAATCACATGTGAACGGTCATGTGCCAACACTCAAGCTGGTGAGCAGAGTGGAATCCTGACGGTGTGCATGTTGCACGCTGTCAGGATTTGGCAATGTGCAGTCATATAGAGTGACTAGAAATGTACATGGAGCCAGGAAATCATTCATACCTTAAAACCTTGTCATCCTACACTGTGACATATTCCTTGTGGTCCCATAACCTACCTACCTTCCTTCCCATCAGGCCATTTATTAGCATAGCATGTGATTGTTAACATAAACCTAATGTGGATGAACATCCTGACCCTCAGTGTCTCTCGTAGGTCAGAGGTCGGTGGGGTCGGATAGATATGTGTTGTCTCACTTTGCTAGGGTACGCAGTCGGTTACCGATAGTGGGCATCTGCCTGCCGGGATTCCCACCGATCCTCAGAATGAACCCTTGTTGAGTACTGCTGCCCCTTGGTAGAATCCTCTTGCTGGGACGTTCCCCGCCACGTTATTGGCTTGTTACAGGGAGCGCTGCTCTGTAGGGAATATGCTTAATCTGTTCCTTATTATCCGAGATGTCCCAAGGCCGTCCCCAACTAATCATAATGTTGCGGTATATCCTAGTCACTTGTCTGGGAACGTTAGTAGATATGAATACCCTATTCAGCTGTGTTTTGACTTTTTTTTTCTTATAAACATGTACATTATTGCGCACACATGTTACCGCAATCCAATGTATTTATTCTTTTTTTGCACATTTTCCATTCTCTGTAGGAATTTCTTGTAGCTTGCACCGGACACCACTAGCCAGTGATCCAGCAAGGATAGTCTCTACTCTTGGACTTCCGAGCATGGAGCCCTGGGGTTGTCCAGCTATGGAAATATTTTTAGCATTCAGACCTAAATACATGGACTTTGTACTAAAACGACATTTTTGCAATTTGGTTTAATTAAAAAAAAAAAGTGCACACTTTGGCCGACTAACTTTGTTTTGTTTTTCCATTTAGAGGAAATATCCCGCCACAAGGGTCCGCCAGTCTTCACACAGGAGGAACGCTACAAGATGGTGCGAGCCATTAAGTGGGTGGATGAGATTGTACCCGCAGCTCCCTATGTGACCACCTTGGAAACCCTGGACAAGTATAACTGTGACTTCTGCGTCCATGGAAGTGAGTGGATATTCCTGGTGGCGAGATTATCGCACTGATCCTGTACCGCTAGTCCACGGACTGAGCATGCAGTCTTTGCAATGCGGCTGTATTGAGGAATTTCAAAGGGGCGATAGATCATAAGTACTATAGACACCCGCAATTTCTTAGGTCCCCAACATAGTGTAATTAAAGAAGCCTCAGGACTGGCGCCCTTACTGCAAAGGGTTTCACATGACTGCAGCCTTCACTAGGAAAAGTAAAGACTTCAGCTAATCAGCCACCACTACTGATTGGCTGCAGCTGTCACATGACATAACAATGCCACATTACCGCTGACAATCACAGGGCTGGTCCAGGAGGTAAGTATATGTTGGTTTTTATTTTATGTGGAGGACTGAAAAGGGAATCTTGAGAAACACATGACGTAGGGACAGTAACAATGATTCCAGCAATGTATCACTTACTGGGCTGCTTGCTGCAGTTTTGATAAAATCACTTTTTTCTGCTTTAGATCTATCAGTTCTCTCAGTGCTGATCTCTGTATAACCCCACCCACACCACTGATTGGCAGCTGTCTGTGTACACCGTGCATAGGCAGAAAGTGGCAAATTAGTGGTGGGGGTGGGGTTACTCAGAGCAGGAGGACTACCTGGCACCAGACAACTAGTCCTCTAATGATAATCTCTTGATGATAAAACACTGATTTTATTGAGATTTCATTGAACCTCCAACAAGCAGTTGTCTGTACCTACACCATGCTGCTCTACATAGCAAAAATCTGCTGACAGATTTCCCATATGAAATGAGGGGGCTGTCCTTTTAACATTTGATAAATGTATCCTATATAGAAACCTAGATGAAAGCTTGAAAAAGCATAAAAAATCAAAATGTTGTACCCCAAAATGGTATTAATAAAAAACAAGCCTATATATATATATATATATATATATATATATATATATATATATATATATATATATATATATATATATATATATATTTTTTAGAAAAAGACCCTTATAGTATTGAGTATACTGACCTGGAGAATAATGCTGCCACATTGAATACCGTAAAAAAACAATAGCCCAAAATAATGGCGGCATTTGCAATTTATTTTTTGCCCCATTTCATCCCACTACAATTTTATTTCCTTTTTTTCCCCCACTACATCATATGATAAAGTGAATGGTGTCATTCACAACTATAATTCGTCCCACTAAAAACCGGCCCCCAAAAGTGGACAACCCATTTCAGTCCCAGAGCTGCTTGCTGTAAATACGTGGCAGGAGGTTCTTCGTCCATTATGTTTTCTCAGTTCCACCGCTTACTGCCAGCCATCACCACAGGATGAGATTCTTATGTCTGACCCGCAATGCCCAACCTTCTCCTCTGCAGATGACATCACCCTGACGGTAGATGGAAAGGACACGTACGAGGAGGTGAAGAATGCTGGAAGATACCGGTCAGTAGAGGTGAAGGGTGGAAGGAATAATGACTGGTGCATGTATTACCAGGGGGTCTCGTTTCAGGGAATGCCAGCGCACACAGGGGGTGTCCACGACCGACCTGGTGGGCCGGATGCTACTCATGACCAAGGCCCATCACAGTGTAGTGAGCAATGTAAGGCTATAGTGTGCAGAATGGATGTGAGGTGACTTCTCTACTGCTGGTCCATGTTCAGTTTTATAAGCGGTGTACCTCTCCTCCTCCAGGAAGCCACTCAAGATTACAAGCGCCACCAGGACAACTTTGGGAAGGTGGGTAATGCTCCGTCACATCGACGTAGATATGTTGTGTAGGTAAGTCGTTCTAGGCTCTGATCACTCAGCTATCTTCAGCTATCTTCTTTAGCCTTGGCAAATTTTCGTTTTTGCATTTTAATTCTTCACCACCCTTTTTCCAAGAGCCAACATTTTTATATTTATGTCGACATAACATATCCACGTGAGGTTGTTGTTTTTTTTTGTGTTTTTTTTTCTAGATGAGTTGTAATATTTTTTCACACCGTTACATTTTAGCATATAATGCTTTGAACTCCAGGGAAAGCAACTGGGTGAAAGAGTAGAAAAAAATGTAGCGTCGGAGACCATCATGGAGCAAACTCGAGCTACACCAGGCTTGGTGGTCTCAATGACGTTTTCCTCTTTTAGAAGCTGTCGTCACCCCCCACAAGTTTATGAAAATGCAGATCTGCTCTTCTTTGCATGGATAATCCAAAAAAGTCATCATCTGAAGTCTTTCTCTTCACAACTGCTTGCTACACCAGGTGCTGATGCACCAAGCCGGCAGACAGTGGCGAGCCGTGGGTAGTTCCTGAGCCACATCTTGGGGACCTCTGTGGTATAGTTAGGATTAATATTTCAGCAGTTTCACCTGGGAGAAAATGAACTTGCGTTCTCCCTGTAGCCGCTGTTCACTACACAGTCACTCCCCGCTGTCAGTCTGTGTGATTACAGTGGTGACCACTCTGCACCACCCCAGTGACAGTAAGTGAGCGGCCGCAGGGAGGATATCATTTCTTTTTCTCTCACTAGCCGCCTGTATAAGTCAGCCGGACTTGATATTAACACTTATTTATATGCGGATAATCCCTAACCTTACAAGCAGTTGCCTCATAGTCCCTAGTTCTGCTGCTACCTGTTCTACCCAATCTCCATTTTCTTGAACTTTTCTTACCAGCTCTGTAAACAGCCGAGTTATCAGTACCAGCCTTATTGCTTATTGTTTATAGCAACCAATCATATTGCTGCTTTCATCTCTCGGAGGATGGTTTAAAAATGCCAGCTGCTCTGTGATTGGTTGCTATGGTGTTTCTTTTCTGATGCTGAAAACCTGCAACCATTTTAATTTTTTTTTTAAATTTTATACCTGTGATTGTCATGCAGGATGCCAGGGGTCACAGTCCATGGACAGGAGTTTCTCAGTTCCTTCAAACGTCGCAAAAAATCATGCAGTTCGCCTCGGGGAAGGAGCCCGAACCAGGAGACAGCATTATATATGTCGCCGGAGCTTTCGATCTGTTCCGTATCCTTTCATTTCTCACAAACTGGATTCTTTATATTTTGGCACTTCGTCAACCGTGTTACATATGGGTTGAGTTATTTCAGACGTGACAGTTAACCCATTTCTGCCTTTCCTATGGGGAGTTCAGCTGTGCTTAGTGACGTTTTAGAACTTCACCACAGAGAAGAACATGACTACCTGGAAATATTATCGTTCATGGGCAGTTCAGAAATGGTTAAAAGTGGTGACAATTTTCAACTTAAATACATGTATGGGGGGCTAAAAGAGTTTTTGCAATTGAGGGCAGGGTTGTGGCAAGTCTCATCCTGTGTCTGAATCTGTCTTTTACCCTGTGTCCACGCTGTTAATGGTTTTGGATCCTTTATGGCTTCCCTCAGACATTGGCCATATAGATTTCCTGGAGAAGGTCCACAGTTTGGCCACAAAGCCATACGTTATTGTGGGATTGCATTTTGACCAGGTGACTTGGATCGCACAATATATTCCCGATACTAGTCGGGTTTCTGTGCTTTCTACTCACGGTCTGTTCTTGTAGGAAGTCAATCACTACAAGAGAAAGAACTACCCCATTATGAACATCCATGAGAGGACTCTCAGCGTTTTGGCCTGCAGGGTGAGAATAACCCTAGATCTTGTTAAAAAACTGGAGAATGTCTTAAAGTGGGCAACTTCTTGGACACTAAGCAAATCCTTATGCCTTCCCTTGCAGTATGTTTCAGAAGTTGTTATTGGTGCACCATATTCAGTCACCTCGGATCTTTTGGATCATTTCAAGGTAAGTTATGATCAGCCAGAAGTGTAAGGGTATGTGCACACGATGCGTATTTTGCTGCGGATCCGCAGCTGCGGATGCGCAGCAGTTTCCCATGAGTTTACAGTACAATGTAAACCAATGGGAAACCAAAAACGCTGTGCCCATGCTGCGGAAAAAACCGCGCGGAAACGCAGCGTTTTATTTTCCACAGCATGTCAATTCTTTGTGCGGAATCCGCCACATTGGTGGCTTAATTGCGTTGGCTTGTGTAGTTATCTTGTTGGATCGTAGAGTTTGCTTATTTAACCCCTTAGTGACCGCCAATACGCCTTTTAACTGACCTGAGATATAAGAGACTTATATCCCCATACAGGTGACAATCCAGTAGCTGTCAGCTGTCCACTATAGCTGACAACTTGCTGCATCAGCCATGATCAGTGTTTGCACCGTCTAAATCTATTTAACCCCTTAGATGCTGCTGTCAATAGTGACTACATCATTATAAACGGTTAACAGACTGTGGGGGCTTCCTCTTTGTCTCAATTGGTGGTATCAGATCATGATATTGTGGTCCTGATGTTTGTCATGGAAATTCATGACCAAATAGCGGCCTTAGAGTCTGTCGGCTGTAGTAACCTGTTCAGAAGTTAGTGACATTTAGGTGGTAAAAATACACATTTTCATTTTTCTCATGCCACTTTGTATTAATTCCTGAAAATCACCCGAAGGGTTAACAAATGACCTGACTGCAGTTTTCAATATGTCAGGGGGTGCTGTTTTTAAAATGGTATCACTTGTGGGGATTTCCCTATATATAGGACCCCCAAATTCACTTCAAACATGGATAGGTCCCTAAAAAAATACATTTTGTAAATTTCCTTGAAAAAAATTTAAATTGTTGATACATTTTTAATCCTCCTAAAATGCTAACAAAATAAAATAACATTCTGCAAATGGTGCTGTTGTAAAGCAGACAAGTGGGAAATGTTATTTATTAATGTTTTGCTGTGGTATGACTATCGGGATTAAAGGGATAATCATTCAAAGTTTGAAAATTGCAAATTTTTTAACATTTTTTTCAAATTTCTGATATTTTTAATAAATAAACATAAAGCATATCAACCTAAATTTACCATTATCATAAAGTATAATGTGTCACGAAAAAACAATCTCAAAATCACTGGGCTTTGTTGAAGCGTTCCAGAGTTATTACCACATAAAGTGACACTGGTCAGATTTCAAAAATTTGGCTCCGTCACTAAGGGGTTAAATCTATGAAAGTGAAATCGGTTAAATTTGATTGACAATCAGAAAGATTGACGATCCGCTCCTTTATATCAAACCCTTACCATCAAAGCTTAAAAATGGTTCTCTTCCTTTTTTTTTTCTTTTTTATATTAGACAACCCCTGTAGCATCCAACCGCATGATAGGTGAAAACTGACTGGGACCCGTACTAATCAGCAGACCGGGAAACTTATTTATCCTCGACGGGGAACTTTTATCCCCATGACATGGAGCAGCAGGTCGGATGCTCAACCCCCTCTCCATTCATTCTCTCTGAAACTGCTGGAAAAAACTGAGCTCGGTGCTCAGCAGATCCCTGGAGAATGGATGGAGCGGAGGTCAGGCATGTACACTGCCGCTTTAATCCAACAGGGATAAAAGTGCCTTCGGCCCTGTTCACACGTCCAGTAATCATCCAATAGAACGGATCCAGCAGCAATCCCTTTGCGCAGACAGAACTTTTTAGTCCTTTTTTAGAAAACTGATCTCTGCTGGATCCATTTTTATTTTTTTTAAACTTTGAAGTCTATAGAAACCGGATCTGTTAATTAGCCATCTATTTTTCTTTGATTAACGGATCCATTTTCCATAGACTTCATTGTAAAAAAAAAAAAACGGATCCAGCAAAGAACAGTTTTTTAAAAAAATGGACAAAAATATTGTCTGCACGATGTTTTGACAAACTGATTGCTGCTGGATCCGTTCTAAGGGATGATTACTGGACATGTGCACATAGCCTCATTTTGCCAATTAGTGTGGGTCAGCAGTCGGACCCCACTGATCAGTAAATTATCACCTTTCCTGCAGATAGGGGATGACTTGTATTCATTGGACAACATTGGTTAAGCTTGAATGGTGAGTGTTTCATCCCGCGGAGCAGATCTTCAGTCTCCATCAGTCACTTTTAGTTCCATAGATAATCACAATCTTGTCCTGATTGATAACAGTACTCATGTTTTTGTCCAGCTGAAGTCCTCATGGACACGAGACTACATTGGCAATTTCCAGCTTTTTAGTTGTACGGAGCTATAATACATCCCCCATACAGCTTTTGTATATCACCCAAAGCTTCCGATTTCATACAAAGTAACCGCCTTTCTTCTGTTGGATCCTCTCTTTTATTGTATGGCAAATTGAAACTGTATCCTAATGGTGTAAGACTGCACCATACACTGAGTGCTCTGTAGCATTGGCCTCCATGTTGCCTCCTTCAGAAATCCCCACCAATGAATCCAACATGGCGGATAGTGGATCCGATCCGCTCATCTCCAGAACACATGGCATTGAAATGATGGATCCATGTCACCAGGAACAGATCTGAGTGAATGTAGTGGTCTCTGAACACCAGGCTGTATCATGTGTTAATATATTCTTCATCTCAGGTTGACCTGGTGTGTCATGGAAAGACAGAAGTTCTGCCAGATAAGGATGGATCGGACCCCTATGCGGTGAGTATCCCTGCTGACGTTCTGCGTAATTCTTTTGCTCAGTAGCCCCTCATCCTTTTCTCCTCCGGTGCCCCCTCTCTTCGCTCTTCCTACAATTGTCGCCTCGAGGCTTTTGGAGCGATTTAGATTTCATGATTCTTTTTATTCTTTTATCAGTTTATAAAGCATCACTTTATTGTTTGCTTCCCTGGGGCACTTCTTCTTCTTGTTTGTTTGTAGCATTCTTAATTGCTGTCACTTCTCAGACGCCAATTTCTCTACTACGCCTGTCATTTCTCTGTATTACAGGAGCCAAAACGCAGAGGTATCTTCCGGACTGTAGACAGCGGGAACAACCTCACGACAGATGATATTGTGCAGAGAATTATAAAAAACAGGTCAGTATTAAACATCTATGCCAGCCCGACAACATGAGCCTGCCCATCAGCGGGGCACTGATGAGACCAGGGCAGCCATATTACAGCCATGAGCAACTACTATAGTCAATGATCAGAGGTTGATGTGACATATTCACAGGGTGGGGACTACACACTATTACACTGTCTCCATGTTGCCGTACCTTGCGTGTAGCCCAGGTCGGCTAAATTGGAGACCGGTAGTAGCCATATTGTGCAGTCCCCTGATGGGCAGATCTCATCCAAAGTTCTAAAGCAAAATTGGGCACAATGTGTAACATTTCCAGTGCTGGGCTTGGATTTAAGTCTTGTGCAGCGGTACCTTCGTCAATAATGACATTCTTTTGTATGCTTGTAATAAACTCCTGTATAAACCTATAGGTTGGAGTATGAAGCTCGAAATCAGAAAAAGGAAGCAAAGGAGCTGGCAGTCATGGAAGCACAGCAGAGACGAGAGCGAATCGTAGAAGGACAAGAGAACTAAGACTCCACTCCCCGTACTCCTAATACTATTCTCTGTCCCAGTTCAGTGATACAAAGTGCTCTCATCCACCATATACCAGGGGTCCCGTCATGTGCATTATACACAGTATGTCCAGTAGATGGCGTGCAATCCATAAGGACAGTAGAATAGGATATTAGGATCTGTCATGTTCCCCCTGAACAGAATATATTGGGCCTAGCGCTGCCACTTCTAATCACATTGATGTCTTAAAATACCATTTCTCTAGGTAATTTATTCAGCCATCAGAAAGTTTCCGTTATCTAAAGCTGCCGTGGCAGGGACCAGCCTTCTTTTAACTAAAAGCACCACAGCGTCTTATCTTATGATAAGCGTGCAATGCCACTGGCATGACACTGGGACGGTCGCCAAAATGGAGAATAGATAACGATTTCATGTTTAAGGGCACCACTCTGCTTTTATATGCTTTGCTAATTCAGTGTGACAAGTCCCCTGGAAAGTCAAAATATGCAAAACAATATGCTTATTAACGGTTGACTATTGCATATCCCCAAAATGGTTTTAGTTTGTGTTGTTAGGTTGAGTCAAATTTTATTGGATCTTTGTATATCGCCGTCCCCATGATTCCTGTATTAGGGAGAGGGGCAGCATCACCAGTGTCTCTGGTGTCCGTAAAACTGACCATAGACATTAGGTCATTCTTATCCATAACAAACGACATTTGCTCTGAGACATCGCTGACACCTACCAGACCCCAATGTGATATCTGTACCAGGGCTCAGCCACACGATGTCTGCATGCAACAGTAGTGGTATTTGTCGCTTTTCTGCCTCCTTGGATGTTGGTGGCATACTATGACCTTCTCCAACAGTCACACATGGCAGCACTAGTGATGAGCGCAAGTGTTCGTTACTTGAGTTTTCCTAGGGTGCTCTGGTATGCGCTGAGATGTTTGTCCCCGCATACGCATTTTCGCACCTGTTAGACAGCCACAAAACATGCGGGTATTGCCTGACAAACACAAGCAATCCTTGCATGTTTTGTGGATGTCTGACAGCCATGAAAATGTTTGAGTACCCGCGGCCACATGTCACTCGAGCACCCGCGGCCGCACGTCACTCGAGCACCCGCGGCCGCACGTCACTCGAGCACCCGCGGCCGCACGTCACTCGAGCACCCGCGGCCGCACGTCACTCGAGCACCCGCGGCCGCACGTCACTCGAGCACCCGCGGCCGCACGTCACTCGAGCACCCGCGGCCGCACGTCACTCGAGCACCCGCGGCCGCACGTCACTCGAGCACCCGCGGCCGCACGTCACTCGAGCACCCGCGGCCGCACGTCACTCGAGCACCCGCGGCCGCACGTCACTCGAGCACCCGCGGCCGCACGTCACTCGAGCACCCGCGGCCGCACGTCACTCGAGCACCCGCGGCCGCACGTCACTCGAGCACCCGCGGCCGCACGTCACTCGAGCACCCGCGGCCGCACGTCACTCGAGCACCCGCGATACTCGGTACATACATAAGCACTCTCGGCAAACTTGAGAAACGAGCACTTATCATGCTAATCTCTAGACGGCACATCTTCATCTAATGTCTACTGGCAGCTTTACAGGCTTGGTTTCCATTGGGTGTACATACCATACATAATCTATAGGGACTCTTTCCCTTTTGTACATATGGTTCAAATGAAGGAACACATCTCCATGTTCGGCTACCCTTTTAATATTCTCACTGAAAACATTTCTTCTTTTAAATAGTTTTTAAATCTTCCTATTGTACCGTAACATCTCTTGTTACTCTGAGACCCTGCCACGTCTGTCTGTGTCCTT
This sequence comes from Ranitomeya imitator, assembly GCF_032444005.1. Taxonomy (NCBI): domain Eukaryota; kingdom Metazoa; phylum Chordata; class Amphibia; order Anura; family Dendrobatidae; genus Ranitomeya; species Ranitomeya imitator. Next base: position 628,001,327 of record NC_091283.1, on the reverse strand, counting down.
CAGATTCCTTTTCTAGGACAGTGTTTGGCAAGCTATCTCGGTCTAGCCATTTCAGATCTACAACTCCCAGGAGGCTACGAAAGCTGTCGATCATCATGGCATGCTGGGGCTTGTAGTTATAAAATAGCTGGAGAGCCTTAAGTTACAGTAGTTCAGGATCCGAGCATAGTAACCTGCAGCTTTTCATCCATTGCTACGGACCTCCAGAGCACCCCAGTATTCTTGCTAATTTTATGTTATTGGCAATATTTATAGAAGAGCAGGCTGAAGACTGATCACAGCTCCATATGTGGTTCTCTCTATCATAAATCTGTATACACGCTCTCCCCCACCCCATATTCAACAGCTTCCTCTTATAACATGATTTGCCTTTACGCCTTAAACACTAAATAGCCTCTCCCCCCAAAGTCTTGTCTACACTTGCACTTCCAGTTTTGACAATGTTTAGAGATTTGTCTGAGTGTTTTAAACGATTTTACTTATTAAACTTTGTGAATGTTTTTATTGGATGATAGTGCCATGATATCGATGAGGGACTTGCCAGATCTATTGTCTGTAGGATCTGACAGATCCCCACCTCCCTTCAGATGAAGACGACGAAACTGCTTGGATTTTAAGGGTTATTCTAATCTTCTGGCTTCAAAACCGTGCTGCTGTCCAGCCAGCCTGACTGCCTGACCGTGCCGCTGTCCAGCCAGCCTGGCTGCCCGAACGTGCTGCTGTCCAGCCAGCCTGGCTGCCCGACCGTGCCGCTGTCCAGCCAGCCTGACTGCCTGACCGTGCCGCTGTCCTGCCAGCCTGACTGCCCGACCGTGCCGCTGTCCAGCCAGCCTGACTACCTGACCGTGCCGCTAGCCTGACTACCTGACCGTGCCGCTGTCCTGACTGCCTGACTAGGCCGCTCTCCTGCCAGCCTGGCTGCCCAACCGTGCCGCTGTCCAGCCAGCCTGGCTGCCTCACCGTGCCGCTGTCCAGCCAGCCTGTCTGCCCGACCGTGCCGCTGTCCTGCCAGCATGACTGCCCGACCGTGCCGCTGTCCTGCCAGCCTGGCTGCCCGACCGTGCCGCTGTCCAGCCAGCCTGACTGCCTGACCGTGCCGCTGTCCTGCCAGCATGGCTGCCCGACCGTGCCGCTGTCCAGCCTGCCTGACTTCCTGATTAGTGGGTGGATAAATGGACTGTTTATGCCAGCAGTAACATTGAACTGTTGGTCTTAATGTGCGTTCTCGCAGGTGGAGGGGGTGGTGAAGAACGGACATTACTGTAATACAGCTACTGAGTATGCCTTGGAGCCAGTCTATAGAAATGAATGGGGCTGGGATTAGGAAAACACAGATATGAAATGGATCCAGATAGAATTCTTGTCTAATCAATTTCTCCTGCAGAGAAGTGATGGCAGAACCCTCCATATTTACTAAATACGGAGTATGAGGTGTACTCGAACTTTGTGAGAGGTGTACTCAGCCGGGTCCTATTATATGTCCATATAATGCCTTATATTACTGCCTGGCTCACGTACAGCAACCTGACAGGCCAGACTATACACAGTGGGCCGGCCAGGACATTTAGCCTGTGAACTATTCCACGTGTACGTCCATCATGTATGCACTGTTGGTACAGTGAGGTAAATCTACAGTAATTGGAGGCTACTTACACAGATTCCTAGTAGAGAGAAGCAACATTGCAATAGCCAAAGTATTAGAATGAATGAGAGAGTCACTTAGCGGGTTTCTTGTCCTCCAGTTAAAAGGAGAAGTAGTAGTGCATGCACGGTGGGGCTACAGCGTTTAGGGCAGAGTACAGTACAAGAACACTCCACTCATTCGTAGAGAATGTGATTAGTGGGAGCCCTATTGATTAGAAACTTTGGTGTGCACTCTTAGGCCCCCTCACATGTCTGTGTTTCCAATAGGTGTGGTGTTATTTTTCATACGTACTCACGCACACCCGTTATAATCTATGGAGCAGGGCACATGTCTGTTTTCACACGGTATGTGTGACCCACACATAGACATGACTGGATGGATGTCATGACTGGGACACAGTCAGTGTGACACAGGAAGAGAATGCAGAATAGAAGGGACAGATGTTTAGGTGTTAACCTGTTCACTTGCTTGGATGTACTCTGTCTTGGTCGATTGGTACTTACCAACCTTGAACATACTGAGTACGACCAGGCGATTTTGCACACACACAAGCTGTACGCATGCGACCGCTGCCGGGTGTCAGCTGATTCTGACAGCTGACACCCGGCACTTAGTGCAAGAGCCGTGACCACACTGCTCCCAGTACTTTAACCCCCATGGCAACGTGGGGGCCCTATTTTGTCATGATGACATTCAGGTCACCAGGCTACGGCAAGCCCCTAAGATGATGCGCAAAGCACTGTCTCGGGCTTGTCAGTGCAGTACTAACAGTTGTAATCCATTGCCATGCTTGTGCACTGCAATGGATTATATCAGCGATCAGGCTGCTAAAAGTCCAAGTCCCATAATGGGACAAAGTATAATAAAAAAAATTGTAAAAATATTAAATAAAAAAAACTATTAAAAGAAATATATATTGTACTGATATTTGTTTATTTTTTTTACAGAAAAATAGAAATTTAAGTACACATACCGGTATTTGATATTGCCATGTCCTGGATGACCTGCCCCATAAAACTGTCCCACTAGTTAACCCCTTCAGTGAACACTTGTAAAAAAAAAAAAAAAAAAATTGGGCAAAAAACAATGCTTTTCATCATATCGCCGAACAAAAAGTGGAATAAAACGTGATCGAAAAGACGAATGTAAATCAAAAATTGTATCACTGAAAACGTTATCTTGTCCCTCAAAAAAGCAATCAGCCATGCAGCTCCATCAGCGGAAAAATAAGTTATAGCTCTCAGAATAAAGCGATGGAAAAGTTTGTGTAAAAGTGCCAAAACATAAAAAAGTTATAGGTGTGGTATCGCTGTAGTCGTACTGACTCAAAGAATAAAACTGCCTTAACAATTTTATCACATGAATAAACCCATCCCCCCAAAAAAAACCTCATCCTGAATTGCTGGTTTTTGTTCATTCTGCCCCCCAAAAATTGGAATAGAAAGCGATCAAAAAATGTCATGTGCCCAAAAATGGTACCAATAAAAACGTCAACTTGTCCCGCAAAATAACAAACCCACTCATGACTGTCGGCAGAAATATAGGAAAATTGCAGCTGTCAAAATATGGCGATGAGCAATAAAAAGCGTTTTTAGTGTGTGACAGCAAGCCAAATATAAAAACACAATATAAATTTAGTATCGTTTTAATCGCACCAACTCGAAGAATAAAGTCGTCTAATGACTTACACCCCATGAGGAATGGTATAAAAATAAGTAAAACTAATTCTTCACCTGCTGTTGGATTTTTTTCATTCTGCCACCTAAAAATCGCAGTAAGGCTTGTCTCACAAATATCCTGCGCTCTACGCTGAGTGCTTACAACTGGGTTTCCTTATAAATCTCTGAAATACAGGTCCTTCTCAAAAAATTAGCATATAGTGTTAAATTTCATTATTTACTATAATGTAATGATTACAATTAAACTTTCATATATTATAGATTCATTATCCACCAACTGAAATTTGTCAGGTCTTTTATTGTTTTAATACTGATGATTTTGGCATACAACTCCTGATAACCCAAAAAACCTGTCTCAATAAATTAGCATATTTCACCCATCCAATCAAATAAAAGTGTTTTTTAATAACAAACAAAAAAACCAACAAATAATAATGTTCAGTTATGCACTCAATACTTGGTCGGGAATCCTTTGGCAGAAATGACTGCTTCAATGCGGCGTGGCATGGAGGCAATCAGCCTGTGACACTGCTGAGATGTTATGGAGGCCCAGGATGCTTCAATAGCGGCCTTAAGCTCATCCAGAGTGTTGGGTCTTGCGTCTCTCAACTTTCTCTTCACAATATCCCACAGATTCTCTATGGGGTTCAGGTCAGGAGAGTTGGCAGGCCAATTGAGCACAGTAATACCATGGTCAGTAAACCATTTACCAGTGGTTTTGGCACTGTGAGCAGGTGCCAGGTCGTGCTGAAAAATGAAATCTTCATCTCCATAAAGCATTTCAGCCGATGGAAGCATGAAGTGCTCCAAAATCTCCTGATAGCTAGCTGCATTGACCCTGCCCTTGATGAAACACAGTGGACCAACACCAGCAGCTGACATGGCACCCCACACCATCACTGACTGTGGGTACTTGACACTGGACTTCAGGCATTTTGGCATTTCCTTCTCCCCAGTCTTCCTCCAGACTCTGGCACCTTGATTTCCGAATGACATGCAAAATTTGCTTTCATCAGAAAAAAGTACTTGGGACCATTTAGCAACAGTCCAGTGCTGCTTCTCTGTAGCTCAAAAGTGGCTTTACCTGGGGAATGCGGCACCTGTAGCCCATTTCCTGCACACGCCTGTGCACGGTGGCTCTGGATGTTTCCACACCAGACTCGGTCCACTGCTTCCTCAGGTTCCCCAAGGTCTGGAATCGGTCCTTCTCCACAATCTTCCTCAGGGTCCGGTCTCCTCTTCTCGTTGTACAGCGTTTTCTGCCACATTGTTTCCTTCCAACAGACTTGCCATTGAGGTGCCTTGATACAGCACTCTGGGAACAGCCTATTTGTTGAGAAATTTCTTTCTGGGTCTTACCCTCTTGCTTGAGGGTGTCAATGATGGCCTTCTTGACATCTGTCAGGTCGCTAGTCTTACCCATGATGGGGGTTTTGAGTAATGAACCAGGCAGGGAGTTTATAAAAGCCTCAGGTATCTTTTGCATGTGTTTAGAGTTAATTAGTTGATTCAGAAGATTAGAGTAATAGGTCGTTTAGAGAACCTTTTCTTGATATGCTAATTTATTGAGACAGGTTTTTTGGGTTATCAGGAGTTGTATGCCAAAATCATCAGTATTAAAACAATAAAAGACCTGACAAATTTCAGTTGGTGGATAATGAATCTATAATATATGAAAGTTTAATTGTAATCATTACATTATGGTAAATAATGAAATTTAACACTATATGCTAATTTTTTGAGAAGGACCTGTATGTGATTCAGATGGAACCCCCAGCAGAAGATTCCCCATAATGAGGCAGACAGATGCACTGTCTGACCTGTGATCCGACTTTTTAAGCGTGCATAAAACCGCGGTCCGCCAGTTTTGTGCACCTCTGAAAAGAAGGAAGCTGCAGTACCAAAGCCATACGGAGTCCAGAGCAACTCTGCTGCATCATTATAGGGAATGGATCCCTCGGGGGTTTCATCTGTCACAGCACTTGGCGATTTAGCTGAAAACCCCAAAGTAAGTTCTCAGCGTATAGCGCCGGATAAATGTGATCCCAAATGTTATGCAAAATCTTACCAATAAAAGATTCAACTCAATCCACAAAAATAATAAGTCCCCATTCAGGTCCTTAATCTGTCAATGGAAATATAGGGGGCTTCCACATTACTGGTAGCACAAAGGCTCTGAAAAAGCAAAATGGCTCCTCGCCCCTCAAAAGAAATCCTTGAGAATTCTCAGCTCCCCTATCCAAATGCCCCCTCCCTTCTGAGCCCCAGTTTGCCCAAACCACTTTTAGCGCCCACATGTTTGACAATTCTGTAGTGAGTAGAGACCGCCTAATTTACAGGTGCGTGTCAACAGAAGCATGAGCTGGGCCATAACATAGTGGTCACTATAATGTACCAGTCACCACAATGGCAATTTGCAATTTACTCAGTAACATCCACTACTGTTTGTTTCTGGAAGACACGCATGAATTCAAAATCGTCACTACACCTGTAGATAAATTCCTAAAGAGGTATAATTTCCAAAATGGAGTCACTTAAAGGGGGATTCTGCTCTTCTAGCATTTAGGGACTCTAAGGCTACTTTCACACTGGCGTTTTTTTGAATACGTCACAATGCGTCTTTTAGGGGAAAAAACGCATCTTGCAAAGTTGTTTGCAGGATGCGTTTCTGCCCCATAGAGTAACATTACCGACGCATTGCGATGTATTGACACACGTCGCAACCGTCGTGCAACGTTGCGCCGTGTTGTGGCGGACCGTCGGGAGCAAAAAACGTTAAATGTAACGTTTTTTGCTGCCGACGGACCGCTATTTCCGACCGCACATGCGCGGCCGGAACTCTGCCCCCACCTCCCTGCACCTCACAATGGGGCAGCGGATGCGCCGTAGAAATGCATCCGCTTCACCTGTTGTGCGGCGCATCAAACGCTAGCGTCGGAATCTCGGCCCGACGCAATGCGACAGGCCGAATCCGACGCTAGTGTGAAAGTAGCCTAAGACACAAAAACGCACAGAGAGGTCAAAAATACTCTGTTGTAAAAAAGTCACAGTAAATAAGCAAGTGCTAGTCAAAAAATGAAAAAAATACAGGGTATTTAGTTAATACGTTTTTTTGCAAAAAAATGTATGTTAAGCTGCTCTACCAATCACCAAGGTATACCCATAATGGGACTGCTCTATCTGATGTATTTAAAAACCTGATCATCTGTATAGTACCTGTATAAGCAGGGTTCAGAGAGAAAAAATATACATGTGGACATGCAGGATGGAACAGCTACAATGCAAATGACCCACAGAGGAGTGGTGGACTCCCCAGTCTTGTGGAAACAAGAGAACAATTATAGAACCAAAAACACATGGGCTACTTGCATAGTGAACAAGTCTGTAGAAACCTGTTCACACCTTTTTTGGTTCATTTAGGGACTCTGTATACGGAGTTCGCAAACTATTCTAGAAACATCTGGGCTACCGCAATCTCGCCATGTGGCTAAGCAGTACTGTACAGCCACATATAGGGTATTGCTACATTCAGCAGAAATTGAGGGCCAAATTAAGGTGCCATTTTTTACCCATTTCATCTTGTGAAAATGTAAAATTTTGGTTGTAAAAATGTAATTACTTTTTCTTCACTGCCCAATGGTAGTAATAGTAAAATCTGCACTATAATATGGCGCTCCTTCCCTTCTGAGCTTTGCACTGTGCATGAATAGTATTTCCTGTTTACATGTAGGGTATTGGCACACTCGGGAGACATTTTTATAACAAATAGTTCAAAAACGTAATTCTTGTTTCTTCACCACCCAATAGTATAAAATTCTGTGAGGCATGTGGTGTTAATATGATCACTGCACCCAAAAATTAATTCAATGGGGAGTGTAAAATGAGGTCATATATGTGGGGGTTTCTTCTGTTCTGACACTTCAGGGGTTCTGCCATGGCACTCTCCAACCATTCCAGCAAAATCGGAACTCCAATATGGCACTCTATCTCTTCTGAGCTTTGCACTGTGCCTCATAAGTAGTTTTGGACCACATATGGGGTATCGGCGTGCTCAGGAGAAATTGCACAACAAATTTTGGGGTGCATTTTGTCCTGTTATCCTTATAAAAATAAAAAAATGTGGGGCTGAAACAGTTTTGTGGGAGAATTTTTTTATTTTTTCATTTTTCACAGATCCGCGTTCTAGAATCCTGTGAAGCACTTGGGGCTTCAACGTGCTAACCACATGTCTAGATAAATTCTTTGGGGGGATCTAGTTTCCAAAATGAGATCACTTGAGAGGGGTTTTCACTGTTTAGGCACACCAGGGGCTCTCCAAACACGACCTCACATCCGCACACAATTCTATCAACATCTACAATCCAAAACATCACTCCTTCCTTTCTGAGCCTTGCCGTGCCCACAAACAAAAGATTTCCCCCACATAGGGGGTATCGGCATACTCAGGAGAAATTGGACAACAATCTGTATGGTGCAATTTCTCATGTTACATTTGTGAAAATAAAATTGGGGCACAATTTTGTGGGAAAAAATGTGATTTATTTTTTTTATTTTCACAGCTCAACGTTATAAACCTCTCTGAAGCACCGTGGGGTTCAATATGCTCACCACACATCTAAATAAATTCCTTGAGGGATCTAATTTCCAAAATGGCACCACTTGTGGATGGTTTCCATTGTTTGGGCACATCACGGGCTCTCCTAGCGCGACATGGCATCCGCTGATAATTCCAGCCAATTTTGCGTTCAAAAAGTTAAAAGCTGCTCCTTCCCTTCCGAGCTCTGTCGTGCGCTCAAACAGTACTTTTCCCCCACGTATGTGGTATCAGGGTGTACATTTTTTTTTTTTTTTTTTCACAGCTTAAGGTTATAAATTTCTGTGAATCACCTGGAGGTTCAAGGTGCTCACCACACATGTAGATAAATTGGGATGTCTAGTTTCCAAAATGGAGTCACTTGTGGGGGGGGAGGGGGTTCCATTGTTTGCGCACACCAGGGGCTCTCCAAAAGGAACATGACGTCCGCTTTCAACTGCAGTCAATTTTGCTTTCAAAAAGTCAAATGGTGCACCTTCCCTTTCAAGTCCTGCCATGCACCCAAACAGTACTTTTTCTCTTTGCCACGACAGCACCCACTGAGAGAGGGGATCCGCCCCTAGGAACAGGAAACCCTACGGAGAGATAAAAGGGGCGGTCCCTCTCGCTCCCACAGTTTGGTTTCCTGTTCCTACGGGAACATCAACGGAGAAGAGGATGCCCAGCCTGGATGCCGCTTGTGCAGTTTACCTGTGAGGACGGCAAGGGCTCCAGAGCTGGAAGCAGCGTCGGGGGTCCTGGCTCAGTTTCCCCCCTCTGCTGGCAGACGCCGTGAGGCCAGGACAGGCGGTTGCTGGCTCATGGGAATCCATCCGGCTTGTCTGCAGGGAGCAAGCGCCGCAGTAAGGAGCATCGCGCCGTCCTCGGCGGACGCTCAGGCAGCGTGGAGCCCCGGTGTGTTCCCCCGGAAGTGCAGGTAAGCTTCCGGGGTGATGGAGGAGGGAGACGGCGCCTGCGCAGGCGCATAGAATATGGCCGCGACCCGGAGGTGGTTAGCACTTCCGGGTTCAACAGGAAGAAGATGGCGGCCCCATGTTAAAAGGACGCCGGCACCGACAATCCGGCGTCCAATATGGATTCTGCGCAGGACCCTGCGATGCCTTCCGTGAAAGTCACCGCTATCACTCCACGCAGCCGTAACAGCAGCAGTCGCTCTAGACAGAGCGGATCATCTAGGAAGAAGTCGGATCGACCTATTCCTCTACCTACGCCTCAGTCTCCTCCTCAGCCGGTACCTTGACAGACAGCTTCACTGGGTGAGTGTGTATCTACCCCACTAAGCTGATTATTGTTCCCTCTCCCTCTATACACCCTAGGCAAAAAGAACTGAAAAAACGAAACACAAACAGTGTGCGTTATGTCTCCAACCCCTTCCGGATAGTTACGCTAAGAGGCTTTGTAAACCATGCATTGATACTACCTTACGGGAGGAAGCCTCAGTCAAATCAGAAGACATTAGAGTCATGATTAGGGAAGACAACCGAAAAGATAATGGACACCAGAGCTAAAATATAACAACTTTATTGAGAAAAAATTCTAAAATGCAACACACAAATACTAAAAACACAAATAAAAAAGATGCAATAAGGAAGAGAGAGGTAAACCTAGTACCATGCACGGTTATAATAATATAAGGAGCAAAACAGCAATGATATGTAGGAAAACCTTACATGTAAACACATATGTCATATATGTAAACTCCCAAAAGTATAATAACTACAAACTCAAGGCCCAAAACCAGATAGTAGTATACAATGATGATGATAGCAAGTGGGCAACTGCAATAGGGAGAGAGCTCCAAAAAAAATATATAAACGCAAACAGCAGGGAGGTGCAAGTAATAGGTTATGATGGTATAGACTAAGTATTAAATACTGAATGGTATCTCACCCTATGCTGGCACATCCATGTGAGTACACTAAGACAATAGTCCTGGGAAGTCCCATGTATAAAGAAAAAAGGAAGGATTGTGCCAGAGCATATATATACCAAATAGGTAAACGGGAGAAAGGATTTGAAGAAGATCCGATATAATATCAACCTTGTACCAACCTGCTGCTGCTACTGCCGTGCGTGGATAAGAGGCCCCGACGCGCGTTTCGCAAATATGGCTTCTTCGGGGGGCGCGCTAATGAAGGGTAGGATGAGGGTCCTTATATACCAGACAGATAAAAGCTCCAGGCAGCAATGGCGGCGCTTACCCAGGCGCGGCAATGGCTGGAGGCGGCGGACTCGGCGTCCAACGTCACGCGGCCGCGCCCCGCACTGACGCGTCAGTGGGAGGGGCCAGCCGCGTGACGCAGAGAGGACGCGTATCCACGGCAGCCATGGCATGTCGACCCGGAGAAGCGCACGCCGCTCGGAGACTAACAGGAAGCGACTAACAGAACGTACCCACAGATAAGTCCATGTACACATACCTGACTAGACGGTGATGGTGAAAGGGCAGGAAGGGAAGTGAGGGAGAGTGCTCGTGAAGGAACCGGACCAACTGCAGTGAAAGGTAAATATGCATAATGTGAGATGGTGCAAGTATACATACAAGCATATTAAGTAGTTATAATAAAAGATGCTGGACTGAGCAGCACCAATATCACATGACACTGGTGTGATAAGATAAAATAAAAATAGTAATAAAGGGGCATAAGCCTATAATAGAGTACATAGAGAATAGTGATTGTGATAAAAGCAGGGAAATACCCCGTATGTGTTAACGTCCATAAGGAGTTATATGGATAAAATAAAATAAATATGATAAAAAGTCATAGTGTCCTATCAAGGATGTCTGTAAGCATAAGTACGTGCTAAAAAAGTAATGATAATAATTTAAGTCAAAGGACACTGAATATTGTTAGTGAATAAAAAACTAGATACATAGCATATTATTCATAAAACCAAAAATAGGTAAAACTAATATATGGAAACACCAAACTCGGAAGTGAAAGATACAAGGATATAAAAATATATATATATATACAGGTCCTTCTCAAAAAATTAGCATATAGTGTTAAATTTCATTATTTACCATAATGTAATGATTACAATTAAACTTTCATATATTATAGATTCATTATCCACCAACTGAAATTTGTCAGGTCTTTTATTGTTTTAATACTGATGATTTTGGCATACAACTCCTGATAACCCAAAAAACCTGTCTCAATAAATTAGCATATCAAGAAAAGGTTCTCTAAACGACCTATTACCCTAATCTTCTGAATCAACTAATTAACTCTAAACACATGCAAAAGATACCTGAGGCTTTTATAAACTCCCTGCCTGGTTCATTACTCAAAACCCCCATCATGGGTAAGACTAGCGACCTGACAGATGTCAAGAAGGCCATCATTGACACCCTCAAGCAAGAGGGTAAGACCCAGAAAAATTTCTCAACAAATAGGCTGTTCCCAGAGTGCTGTATCAAGGCACCTCAATGGTAAGTCTGTTGGAAGGAAACAATGTGGCAGAAAACGCTGTACAACGAGAAGAGGAGACCGGACCCTGAGGAAGATTGTGGAGAAGGACCGATTCCAGACCTTGGGGAACCTGAGGAAGCAGTGGACTGAGTCTGGTGTGGAAACATCCAGAGCCACCGTGCACAGGCGTGTGCAGGAAATGGGCTACAGGTGCCGCATTCCCCAGGTAAAGCCACTTTTGAGCTACAGAGAAGCAGCACTGGACTGTTGCTAAGTGGTCCCAAGTACTTTTTTCTGATGAAAGCAAATTTTGCATGTCATTCGGAAATCAAGGTGCCAGAGTCTGGAGGAAGACTGGGGAGAAGGAAATGCCAAAATGCCTGAAGTCCAGTGTCAAGTACCCACAGTCAGTGATGGTGTGGGGTGCCATGTCAGCTGCTGGTGTTGGTCCACTGTGTTTCATCAAGGGCAGGGTCAATGCAGCTAGCTATCAGGAGATTTTGGAGCACTTCATGCTTCCATCGGCTGAAATGCTTTATGGAGATGAAGATTTCATTTTTCAGCACGACCTGGCACCTGCTCACAGTGCCAAAACCACTGGTAAATGGTTTACTGACCATGGTATTACTGTGCTCAATTGGCCTGCCAACTCTCCTGACCTGAACCCCATAGAGAATCTGTGGGATATTGTGAAGAGAAAGTTGAGAGACGCAAGACCCAACACTCTGGAAGAGTTTAAGGCCGCTATTGAAGCATCCTGGGCCTCCATAACATCTCAGCAGTGTCACAGGCTGATTGCCTCCATGCCACGCCGCATTGAAGCAGTCATTTCTGCCAAAGGATTCCCGACCAAGTATTGAGTGCATAACTGAACATTATTATTTGTTGGTTTTTTTGTGTGTTATTAAAAAACACTTTTATTTGATTGGATGGGTGAAATATGCTAATTTATTGAGACAGGTTTTTTGGGTTATCAGGAGTTGCATGCCAAAATCATCAGTATTAAAACAATAAAAGACCTGACAAATTTCAGTTGGTGGATAATGAATCTATAATATATGAAAGTTTAATTGTAATCATTACATTATGGTAAATAATGAAATTTAACACTATATGCTAATTTTTTGAGAAGGACCTGTATATATATACATACATATACACACATATATATACACATACATACATACACATACATAATAAGATAACCACCAACAAAAAATACTAAAAATAATTAAGTACATGAAAAATTCTTGACTTTTTTTGATAGAAGATTCTGTCGACATTTCCTGAGATCATAAAAGGAGGAAGTTAAAGGACAAGAAGGGTCTGTTAAGATAAAAAGAGAAATATGAGTAACACGAAACAAAACAACTGTTAAAACCACAAACATTAGACACAAAAGAGTTTTATATGGCCATAATAAATACCAGTGCGGAAGCTATATAAAACTCAAAGAAACTACAAAAAAGGGACAAAACTTAAAACTTCATTAAGCCCCTTAGGGCGAATGCAGTCTATACGAACTATTCATTGGGCTTCCAATTGAGCAAGACGTTTTTTCATGTCTCCACCTCGTCCATCCATTAGAACCCGATCAATCCCGCGTACTCGCAAAAGGTGGCTATTGCAGTCATGTTTCTCTTTGAAGTGCCTCGGGATTGGCTTCAAAAATTCATCAGCCGATTAGTTTTGTGCTGCCTTGATGTCCCGGATGTGTTCCCTAACTCTAATACGCAGTTGACGTGATGTAAGGCCTACATAAATGAGGCCACAGGGACACGTGGCATAATATACCACGTGGTCCGTGGAACAGGTAATATGTTGAGTGATCCGGAATTCTTTAAACCCATCACTGGATTGACATGTAAAGCAGCGTTCCAAGTTTTTACACGCTACACAGTCCCGACAAGGAAAGAAACCCCATCTCGGGCCTTTAGAACCAAAGGCACATTTTGAGTCAGGCCTCTTATAGTGTCTATGGGTAAGGAGGTCTCTTAGATTTTTATTCCTCCGATTACGTAACAGAGGGTGTATTTGTGAGGCAATTAGTCAATACAGAATCCTGTTTGATGATAGGCCAATACTTGCCAAGTGTTTCTTTGACCATTCTGGAGTTATTTGAGTAAGTTGCTATAAATCTCACCTGATTGGAAGTTCGTGGTTCCTTCTTGGTCTTAAGGAGATCGGTTCTATTGATTCGTGAAGCCCTCCTCCTACATCGTCTAATTGTCCTTGTTGAGTAACCACGATCCATGAAGCGATGAGTTATATCTTCCGCTTGTTTCCGATATGATGCCTCCTCCGAGCAGATCCGTTTTGCCCTAAGGAATTGTCCATAGGGGATGCTATCTTTAAGATGTCTTGGATGAGCTGAAGTGGAATGTAGTAGACTGTTGACTGATGTATCTTTTCTATATAGGTCGCTTTGGCGAAAGCCATCTTCACCCTTGCAGATACGCACGTCCAAGAAGTCAACACCATCTTGGCTGTAATGGCAGGTGAGTTTGATGTTAGAATCATTAACATTAAGTTCGTCAACAAACGTCAACAGGTCTTTTTCGGTGCCCTGCCATATTGCAAACACATCATCTATATACCTGACCCACATACAGTGAGGCAAAAAAGTATTTAGTCAGTCAGCAATAGTGCAAGTTCCACCACTTAAAAAGATGAGAGGCGTCTGTAATTTACATCATAGGTAGACCTCAACTATGGGAGACAAACTGAGAAAAAAAAATCCAGAAAATCACATTGTCTGTTTTTTTATCATTTTATTTGCATATTATGGTGGAAAATAAGTATTTGGTCAGAAACAAAATTTCATCTCAATACTTTGCAATATATCCTTTGTTGGCAATGACAGAGGTCAAACGTTTTCTGTAAGTCTTCACAAGGTTGCCACACACTGTTGTTGGTATGTTGGCCCATTCCTCCATGCAGATCTCCTCTAGAGCAGTGATGTTTTTGGCTTTTCGCTTGGCAACACGGACTTTCAACTCCCTCCAAAGGTTTTCTATAGGGTTGAGATCTGGAGACTGGCTAGGCCACTCCAGGACCTTGAAATGCTTCTTACGAAGCCACTCCTTCGTTGCCCTGGCGGTGTGCTTTGGATCATTGTCATGTTGAAAGACCCAGCCACGTTTCATCTTCAATGCCCTTGCTGATGGAAGGAGGTTTGCACTCAAAATCTCACAATACATGGCCCCATTCATTCTTTCATGTACCCGGATCAGTCGTCCTGGCCCCTTTGCAGAGAAACAGCCCCAAAGCATGATGTTTCCACCACCATGCTTTACAGTAGGTATGGTGTTTGATGGATGCAACTCAGTATTCTTTTTCCTCCAAACACGACAAGTTGTGTTTCTACCAAACAGTTCCAGTTTGGTTTCATCAGACCATAGCACATTCTCCCAAAACTCCTCTGGATCATCCAAATGCTCTCTAGCAAACTTCAGACGGGCCCGGACATGTACTGGCTTAAGCAGTGGGACACGTCTGGCACTGCAGGATCTGAGTCCATGGTGGCGTAGTGTGTTACTTATGTTAGGCCTTGTTACATTGGTCCCAGCTCTCTGCAGTTCATTCACTAGGTCCCCCCGCGTGGTTCTAGGATTTTTGCTCACCGTTCTTGTGATCATTCTGACCCCACGGGGTGGGATTTTGTGTGGAGCCCCAAATCGAGGGAGATTATCAGTGGTCTTGTATGTCTTCCATTTTCTAATTATTGCTCCCACTGTTGATTTCTTTACTCCAAGCTGGTTGGCTATTGCAGATTCAGTCTTCCCAGCCTGGTGCAGGGCTACAATTTTGTTTCTGGTGTCCTTTGACAGCTCTTTGGTCTTCACCATAGTGGAGTTTGGAGTCAGACTGTTTGAGGGTGTGCACAGGTGTCTTTTTATACTGATAACAAGTTTAAACAGGTGCCATTACTACAGGTAATGAGTGGAGGAAAGCGGAGACTCTTAAAGAAGAAGTTACAGGTCTGTGAGAGCCAGAAATCTTGATTGTTTGTTTCTGACCAAATACTTATTTTCCACCATAATATGCAAATAAAATGATAAAAAAACAGACAATGTGATTTTCTGGATTTTTTTTTCTCAGTTTGTCTCCCATAGTTGAGGTCTACCTATGATGTAAATTACAGAGACCTCTCATCTTTTTAAGTGGTGGAACTTGCACTATTGCTGACTGACTAAATACTTTTTTGCCCCACTGTAAGTACATTAGATGAAAGTGGGGTGGCATCCGTGATAAAAACTCTTCTCTCCCACAGCCCCAGAACTGTTCCTGGGGCTGTGGGAGAGAAGAGTTTTTATCACGGATGCCACCCCACTTTCATCTAATGTACTTATGTGGGTCAGGTATATAGATGATGTGTTTGCAATATGGCAGGGCACCGAAAAAGACCTGTTGACGTTTGTTGACGAACTTAATGTTAATGATTCTAACATCAAACTCACCTGCCATTACAGCCAAGATGGTGTTGACTTCTTGGACGTGCGTATCTGCAAGGGTGAAGATGGCTTTCGCCAAAGCGACCTATATAGAAAAGATACATCAGTCAACAGTCTACTACATTCCACTTCAGCTCATCCAAGACATCTTAAAGATAGCATCCCCTATGGACAATTCCTTAGGGCAAAACGGATCTGCTCGGAGGAGGCATCATATCGGAAACAAGCGGAAGATATAACTCATCGCTTCATGGATCGTGGTTACTCAACAAGGACAATTAGACGATGTAGGAGGAGGGCTTCACGAATCAATAGAACCGATCTCCTTAAAGGGAACCTGTCACCTGAATTTGGCGGGACCAGTTTTGGGTCATATGGGCGGAGTTTTCGGGTGTTTGATTCACCCTTTCCTTACCTGCTGGCTGCATGCTGGCCGAAATATTGGATTGAAGTTCATTCTCTGTCCTCCATAGTACACGCCTGTGCAAGGTAAGATTACTTTGCGCAGGTGTGTACTACGGAGGACAGAGAATGAACTTCAATCCAATATTGCAGCCAGCATGCAGCCAGCAGGTAATGAAAGGGTGAATCAAACACCCAAAAACTCCGCCCATATGACCCAAAACCAGTCCCGCCAAATTCAGGTGACAGGTTCCCTTTAAGACCAATAAGGAACCACGAACTTCCAATCAGGTGAGATTTATAGCAACTTACTCTAATAACTCCAGAATGGTCAAAGAAACACTTGGCAAGTATTGGCCTATCATCAAACAGGATTCTGTATTGACGAATTGCCTCACAAATACACCCTCTGTTACGTAATCGGAGGAATAAAAATCTAAGAGACCTCCTTACCCATAGACACTATAAGGGGCCTGACTCAAAATGTGCCTTTGGTTCTAAAGGCCCGAGATGGGGTTTCTTTCCTTGTCGGGACTGTGTAGCGTGTAAAAACTTGGAACGCTGCTTTACATGTCAATCCAGTGATGGGTTTAAAGAATTCCGGATCACTCAACATATTACCTGTTCCACGGACCACGTGGTATATTATGCCACGTGTCCCTGTGGCCTCATTTATGTAGGCCTTACATCACGTCAACTGCGTATTAGAGTTAGGGAACACATCCGGGACATCAAGGCAGCACAAAACTAATCGGCTGATGAATTTTTGAAGCCAATCCCGAGGCACTTCAAAGAGAAACATGACTGCAATAGCCACCTTTTGCGAGTACGCGGGATTGATCGGGTTCTAATGGATGGACGAGGTGGAGACATGAAAAAACGTCTTGCTCAATTGGAAGCCCAATGGATAGTTCGTATAGACTGCATTCGCCCTTTTTTGTAGTTTCTTTGAGTTTTATATAGCTTCCGCAATGATATTTATTATGGCCATATAAAACTCTTTTGTGTCTAATGTTTGTGGTTTTAACAGTTGTTTTGTTTCGTGTTACTCATATTTCTCTTTTTATCTTAACAGACCCTTCTTGTCCTTTAACTTCCTCCTTTTATGATCTCAGGAAATGTCGACAGAATCTTCTATCAAAAAAAGTCAAGAATTTTTCATGTACTTAATTATTTTTAGTATTTTTTGTTGGTGGTTATCATATTATGTATGTGTATGTATGTATGTATGTGTATATATATGTATATGTGTGTATATGTATGTATATATATATATACTAGCTGAAGAGCCCGGCGTTGCCTGGGCATAGTAAATATCTGTGGTTAGTTATAGCACCTCACTTCTCTTATTTTCCCATCACGCATCTCATTTTCCCAATCACATCTTTAATTTTCCCCCTCACATCTCTCATTTTCTCCCTCACACCTCTCATTTTCTCCCTCACTCCTCTCATTCCCCCCTAACACTTGTCATTTCAACCTCACATCTGTCATTTTCCGATCACTCCACTATTTTCCCTCACTCCTCTCATTTTGCACTCACACCTTTTCATTTTCACCTCACACCTCTCATTTTCACCTCACACCTCTCATTTTCACCTCAGTATGTACATGTTTGTCATCTCCCTTATATATAGTATACACCTGTATGTCATCTCCTGTATATAGTATATACCTGTGTGTCATCTCACCTGTATATAGTATATACCTGCTGTGTGTCATCTCCCCTGTATATAGTATATACCTGTATGTCATCATCTCCTATATACAGTGCCTACAAGTAGTATTCAACCCCCAGCAAATTTAGCAGGTTTAATAAGATGCAAATAAGTTAGAGACTTCAAACAAGAGCAGGATTTATTAACAGATGCATAAATCTTACAAACCAAAAAGTTTTCTTGCTCAGTTAAATTTTATAAATTTTAAACATAAAAGTGTGGGTCAATTATTATTCAACCCCTAGGTTTAATATTTTGTGGAATAACCTTTGTTTGCAATTACAGCTAATAATCGTCTTTTATAAGACCTAATCAGGCCGGCACAGGTCTCTGGAGTTATCTTGGCCCACTCCTCCATGCAGATCTTCTCCAAGTTATCTAGGTTCTTTGGGTGTCTCATGTGGACTTTAATCTTGAGCACCTTCCACAAGTTTTCAATTGGGTTAAGGTCAGGAGACTGACTAGGCCACTGCAACACCTTGATTTTTTGCCTCTTGAACCAGGCCTTGATTTTCTTGGCTGTGTGCTTTGGGTCGTTGTCTTGTTGGAAGATGAAATGACGACCCATCTTAAGATCCTTGATGGAGGAGCGGAGGTTCTTGGCCAAAATCTCCAGGTAGGCCATGCTATCCATCTTCCCATGGATGCGGACCAGATGGCCAGGCCCCTTGGCTGAGAAACAGCCCCACAGCATGATGCTGCCACCACCATGCTTGACTGTAGGGATGGTATTCTTGGGGTCGTATGCAGTGCCATCCAGTCTCCAAACGTCACGTGTGTGGTTGGCACCAAAGATCTCGATCTTGGTCTCATCAGACCAGAGAACCTTGAACCAGTCAGTCTGAGTCCTCCAAGTGATCATGAGCAAACTGTAGACGAGCCTTGACATGACGCTTTGAAAGTAAAGGTACCTTACGGGCTCGTCTGGAACGGAGACCATTGTGGTGGAGTATGTTACTTATGGTATTGACTGAAACCAATGTCCCCACTGCCATGAGATCTTCCCGGAGCTCCTTCCTTGTTGTCCTTGGGTTAGCCTTGACTCTTCGGACAAGCCTGGCCTCAGCACGGGAGGAAACTTTCAAAGGCTGTCCAGGCCGTGGAAGGCTAACAGTAGTTCCATAAGCCTTCCACTTCCGGATAATGCTCCCAACAGTGGAGACAGGTAGGCCCAACTCCTTGGAAAGGGTTTTGTACCCCTTGCCAGCCTTGTGACCCTCCACGATCTTGTCTCTGATGGCCTTGGAATGCTCATTTGTCTTTCCCATGTTGACCATGTATGAGTGCTGTTCACAAGTTTGGGGAGGGTCTTAAATAGTCAGAAAAGGCTGGAAAAAGAGATAATTAATCCAAACATGTGAAGTTCATTGTTCTTTGTGCCTGAACTACTTCTTAATACTTTAGGGGAACCAAACAGAATTCTGGTGGGTTGAGGGGTTGAATAACAAATGACCCTCTGAAAAGACTTTTCACAATTAAAAAAAAAAATAAACAAAGCAATAACATTCTTTTTTGCTGCAGTGCATTTCACACTTCCAGGCTGATCTACAGTCCAAATGTCACAATGCCAAGTTAATTCCAAATGTGTAAACCTGCTAAATCTGCAGGGGGTTGAATACTACTTGTAGGCACTGTATAGTATGTACCTGTATGTCATCTCCTCCTGTATATAGTATATACCTGTGTGTCATCTCCCCTGTATATAGTATATATCTGTATGTAATCTCCTCCTGTATATAGTATATACCTGTATGTCATCTTCTATATATAACATATACCTGTATGTCATCTCCTCCTGTATATAGTATATACCTGTGTGTCATCTCTCCTGTATATAGTATATATCTGTGTGTTATCTCCCCTGTAAATAGTATATACCTGTGTGTCATCTCCTCCTGTATTAGACTTCGTTCACACGTTATTTGCTCAGTATTTTTACCTCAGTATTTGTAAGCTAAATTGGCAGCCTGATAAATCCCCAGCAATCAGGAAGCCCTCCCCCTGGCAGTATATATTAGCTCACACATACACATAATAGACAGGTCATGTGACTGACAGCTGCCGTATTTCCTATATGGTACATTTGTTGCTCTTGTAGTTTGTCTGCTTATTAATCAGATTTTTATTTTTGAAGGATAATACCAGATTTGTGTGTGTTTTAGGGCGAGTTTCGTTTGTCAAGTTGTGTGTGTTGAGTTGCGTGTGGCGACATGCATGTAGCGACTTTTGTGAGATGAGTTTTGTGTGGCAACATGCGTGTAGCAACTTTTTGTGTGTCGAGTTGCATGTGACAGGTTAGTGTAGCAAGTTGTGTGCAGCAAGTTTTGCGCATGGCGAGTTTTGCGCGTGGTGAGTTTTATGTCTGGTGCCTTTTGAGTATGTGCAAGTTTTGTGTGAGGCAACTTTTGCATGTGTTGCAAATTTTGTGCATGTGGCAATTTTTCCGCGTGTGCAAGTTTTGCGTGTGGCGAGTTTTCCATGAGGTGAGTTTTGCACTTGTGGCGAGTTTTGCGTGAGCCTAGTTTTTGCATGTGGCGAGTTTTGAGCGGCGACTTTTGTGTTTCGACTTTTATGTGGCGAGGTTGGTGTATGTGTGGTGAAATGTGTGCTGAGGGTGGTATATGTGTTCAAGCACGTGGTAGTGTGTGGCGCATTTTGTGTGTGTGTTTATATCCCCATGTGTGGTGAGTATCTCATGTCGGGGCCCCACCTTAGCAACTGTACGGTATATACTCTTTTGCGCCATCGCTCTCATTCTTTAAGTCCCCCTTGTTCACATCTGGCAGCTGTCAATTTGCCTCCAACACTTTTCCTTTCACTTTTCCCCATTATGTAGATAGGGGCAAAATAGTTTGGTGAATTGGAAAGAGCGGAGTTAAAATTTCACCTCACAACATAGCCTATGACGCTCTCAGGGTCCAGACGTGTGACTGTGCAAAATTTTGTGGCTGTAGCTGCGACGCCTCCAACACTTTTCATTTCACTTTTTCCCCATTATGTAGATAGGGGCAAAATTGTTTGGTGAATTGGAAAGCGCGGGGTTAAAATTTCACCTCACAACGTAGCCTATGACGCTCTCAGGGTCCAGACGTGTGACTGTGCAAAATTTTGTTTTTGTAGCTGCGACGCCTCCAACACTTTTCCTTTCACTTTTTTTCCCCATTATGTAGATAGGGGCAAAATTGTTTGGTGAATTGGAACGCGCGGGGTTAAAATTTCGCCTCACAACATAGCCTATGACGCTCTCGGGGTCCAGACGTCTGGCTGTGCAAAATTTTGTGGCTGTAGCTGCGACGGTGCAGATGCCAATCCCGGACATACACACACACATACACACATTCAGCTTTATATAGTAGATATATTTTTATATCCTTGTATCTTTCACTTCCGAGTTTGGTGTTTCCATATATTAGTTTTACCTATTTTTGGTTTTATGAATAATATGCTATGTATCTAGTTTTTTATTCACTAACAATATTCAGTGTCCTTTGACTTAAATTATTATCATTACTTTTTTAGCACGTACTTATGCTTACAGACATCCTTGATAGGACACTATGACTTTTTATTATATTTATTTTATTTTATCCATATAACTCCTTATGGACGTTAACACATACGGGGTATTTCCCTGCTTTTATCACAATCACTATTCTCTATGTACTCTATTATAGGCTTATGCCCCTTTATTACTATTTTTATTTTATCTTATCACACCAGTGTCATGTGATATTGGTGCTGCTCAGTCCGGCATCTTTTATTATAACTACTTAATATGCTTGTATGTATACTTGCACCATCTCACATTATGCATATTTACCTTTCACTGCAGTTGGTCCGGTTCCTTCACGAGCACTCTCCCTCACTTCCCTTCCTGCCCTTTCACCATCACCGTCTAGACAGGTATGTGTACATGGACTTATCTGTGGGTACATTCTGTTAGTCGCTTCCTGTTAGTCTCCGAGCGGCGTGCGCTTCTCCGGGTCGACATGGCATGGTTGCCGTGGATACGCGTCCTCTCTGCGTCGCGCGGCTGGCCCCTCCCACTGACGCGTCAGTGCGGGGCGCGGCCGCGTGACGTTGGACGCCGAGTCCGCCGCCTCCAGCCATTGCCGCGCCTGGGTAAGCGCCGCCATTGCCGCCTGGAGCTTTTATCTGTCTGGTATATAAGGACCCTCATCCTACCCTTCATTAGCGCGCCCCCCGAAGAAGCCATATTTGCGAAACGCGCGTCGGGGCCTCTTATCCACGCACGGCAGTAGCAGCAGCAGGTTGGTACAAGGTTGATATTATATCGGATCTTCTTCAAATCCTTTCTCCCCTTTACCTATTTGGTATATATATGCTCTGGCACAATCCTTCCTTTTTTCTTTATACATGGGACTTCCCAGGACTATTGTCTTAGTGTACTCACATGGATGTGCCAGCATAGGGTGAGATACCATTCAGTATTTAATACTTAGTCTATTCCATCATAACCTATTACTTGCACCTCCCTGCTGTTTGCGTTTATATATTTTTTTTTGGAGCTCTCTCCCTATTGCAGTTGCCCACTTGCTATCATCATCATTGTATACTACTATCTAGTTTTGGGCCTTGAGTTTGTAGTTATTATACTTTTGGGAGTTTACATATATGACATATGTGTTTACATGTAAGGTTTTCCTACATATCATTGCTGTTTTGCTCCTTATATTATTATAACCGTGCATGGTACCAGGTTTACCTCTCTCTTCCTTATTGCATCTTTTTTATTTGTGTTTTTAGTATTTGTGTGTTACATTTTAGAATTTTTTCTCAATAAAGTTGTTATATTTTAGCTCTGGTGTCCATTATCTTTTCGGTTGTCTATTATATTTAGATGGCGGAGCATTTATGCTAATTAACCCTTGTATAGGTTCATGATTAGGGAAGAATTACGAGCCCTGCATAGTGCTGACAAGGAGCCGCGTACTAAGGGAAAAAGGGGATACGTTTCCCCTATATCTGACCAGTCTTCTGATATAGAGAATGCGGACTCTGATAAATCCCAAGAATATGTTTCCTCAGACGAGGATCAGGATACATGCTTTCCCACTGATAGTATTGATAACCTTGTGAAATCTGTTTGTAATACCATGGGCATCGAGGATTCTAATGTCCCGAGAACTCAGCAAGACATAATATTTGCTGGTCTATCGGAAAGGAAAAGACCCTCCTTTCCGGTAATAACAGCAGTGAAAAATTTAGTCAAAAAAGAGTGGGAAAGCCAGGGGCAAAGGGGATTGCCACCGTCTTCAAAAAGGCGTTATCCCTTCAATGATGAAGAGTTTTCAACATGGTCAAAAGCCCCGAAGGTAGACGCGGCAGTGGCGTCCACATCCAAAAAATCCTTGCTGCCTGTGGAGGATTCGGGCTCATTACAAGATCCACTGGCCCGTAAGGCCGACTCTCTGTTAAAAAGAGCCTGGGAGATTTCTACGGGGGCTTTTAGACCGGCTATATCGGCTACATGCACCGCTAGGTCCATGCTAGTCTGGCTAAGTGATTTGGAGGAAGGGCTGAAAGGAGGTCTCTCGAGAGAAAAATTATTATCCTCTATACCCCTAATTAGGGGTGCTACAGCCTTCCTGGCGGACTCATCTGCTGACTCCATACGCCTGGCGGCCAAGTCGGCAGGACTGACGAATGCAGCACGTAGGGCCCTGTGGCTTAAGGGCTGGAAGGGTGATCCCCAAACAAAATCCAAATTGTGTGGCCTCCCATGTCAGGGTGAGTACCTGTTTGGTACTAAACTGGACGAGATTCTAACCAAAGCGGGAGAGAGGAAAAAGGGCTTCCCTAATAATAATAATTACCTTCCATTCTATAGGAGAGCGTTCCGAAAGCCCGCGTTTAATAAAAGGAAGGATTTTAAGAACCAAGACCGCTGGGCCACAAGAGACACCAAACAAAGAGGTGCATTCTTTGGGAAGTGCCCTTTCAAAGTTGAAGACAAACCCCGTTAGAGCAGATCTACCTGTGGGAGGTAGATTGTCCTCCTTCTCAAATCAGTGGCGTGCGATAACATCAAATGTTTGGGCAAATAGCCTCATCACCTCTGGCTTAAGATTAAAATTTTCCCGAGTCCCTCCGGACTCATTTCTATTGACTTCTTTAAAGTCTCAGTTGCAACAGGAGGCATTGGAGCAGGAAGTAATGAATCTTCTACCCAAGGGAGTTTTGGTGGAACTTCCATTCTTTCAGGAGGGAAAGGGATTCTATTCCCCTTTATTTTTTATTTCAAAACCGGATGGATCTTTCAGAGCCATTATAAACCTTAAAAAATTGAACATCTTCTTAGAAAATCAAACCTTTAAAATGGAGTCTATCCGGTCCACCATAAAACTCCTGTTTCCCCATTGCTTTATGACGGTTCTTGACCTTAAAGATGCATATTACCATCTGCCAATCTATATAGAACATGAACAATATCTCCGCGTGGCGATGGTATTAAATGGGTGTATACGACACTTTCAGTATGCCGCAATGCCCTTTGGACTGTCAATAGCTCCAAGAGTGTTCACTAAGTTAATGGCGGAGGTAATGTCATACCTAAGGTTAAAAGACACCCTCATTATTCCATACCTAGACAACCTTTTGGTAGTAGGAAATTCCCCTTCACAATGTCAGCAACGATTGTGTGATATGATTTCATCTCTACAAGAATTAGGGTGGTTAATAAACTGGGAAAATCTAGGCTATTTCCAACAACTCGGCAAATTTTTCTGGGGATTATATTAGATTCTATAAGCCAGAGATGTTTCCTTCCGGAAACTAAACAAATAACGGTTGGAAATAAGGTTCAGTCTGTGATAGATAAACCTCTGATTTCTTTGAGAGAAGGCATGTCCCTTCTTGGCTCCTTCACGTCATGTATCCCAGCTGTTCCATGGGCCCAATTCCATTCGAGGCGTTTACAGTATGCAATTTTACATGAAGAGGTAAAATCACAAGGTCGTTTAGACAATAAAATTTCCCTTTCTGGTGAAGTAATACAATCTCTGAACTGGTGGCTAGAACCAAAAAACTTGGTTAGTGGAGTCCTTTGGATAGTTAAACCCTCAAACACAATATATACGGATGCCAGTCCTAGTGGTTGGGGAGCACATTTAGGAGACCACCTAGTCCAAGGACTGTGGTCAGTTGCGGAGTCAGACGACTCTTCTAATATGAGAGCTAAAAGCTATCTATCATGCTCTATGTGAATTCCTTCCGCAGCTACACGGAACACATACCAGAATTCTATCAGACAACATGACATCAGTGGCTTATATCAATCATCAAGGAGGAACAAGATCAGGAACTCTCATGTCTATAGCCGAAGACATTTTAACTATAGCCGAAGAACATCTTCTGTCCCTGTCAGCGCTACATGTCAGAGGAGTGGACAACTCGAAAGCGGACTTCCTCAGTCGTCATACCCTCCACCAAGGGGAGTGGGTTCTAAATCAGCGAATTTTCAAAATGATAACTGTGAAATGGGGTATACCCGATATAGATCTCTTCGCTACAAGAGACAACAGGCAGTTGAAAAGATTCGCTTCAATGTTCCGGGCCGACAATCCCAATATTCTCGATGCCCTTCAGGCTCCATGGACATTTCAGAAAGCATATGCTTTTCCTCCTTTGATTCTTCTTCCAACAGTAATCAGGAAGATAAGGGAGGACCGAGCAAATATAATCCTGATTGCCCCATTTTGGCCAAAGAGACCATGGTTTTCCCTGCTCAGAGCCATGTCCATCTCAGATCCGTGGATTCTCTCAGAGGATCAGGATCTTCTCTTCCAGGGGCCCTTCAACCACCCTCATGTGAAGGGTTCACGGTTGACAGCATGGAATTTGAGAGGCAGCTGTTAAAACTAAGGGTACCGTCACACAGTCCCATTTCGATCGCTACGACGGTACGATTCGTGACGTTCCAGCGATATCCATACGATATCGCTGTGTCTGACACGCAGCAGCGATCAGGGATCCTGCTGAGAATCGTACGTCGTAGCAGATCGTATGGAACATTCTTTCGTCGCTGGATCTCCCGCTGTCATCGCTAGATCGGTGTGTGTGACACCGATCTAGCGATGCGTTCGCTTGTAACCAGGATAAACATCGGGTTACTAAGCGCAGGACCGCGCTTAGTAACCCGATGTTTACCCTGGTTACAAGCGTAAATGTAAAAAAAAAAAAACAGCACATACTTACATTCTGGTGTCCGTCAGGTCCCTTGCCGTCTGCTTCCCTCTGCTTCCCGCACTCACTGACTGCCGCTGTGCTGTGCTTTCACTTTCACTTTACGGCCGGCAGTCAGTGAGTGCGGGAAGCAGAGGGAAGCAGACGGCAAGGGACCTGACGGACACCAGAATGTAAGTATGTGCTGTTTGTTTTTTTTTACGCTGGTAACCAGGGTAAACATCGGGTTACTAAGCGCGGTCCTGCGCTTAGTAACCCGATGTTTACCCTGGTTACCCGGGGACCTCGGCATCGTTGGTCGCTGGAGAGCTGTCTGTGCGACAGCTCCCCAGCGACCACACTACGATTTACCTACGATCACGGCCAGGTCGTATCGCTGGTCGTGATCGTAGGTAAATCGTATAGTGTGACGGTACCCTAAGAGGCTTCTCTGATAAAGTAATTAACACTTTATTGTCAAGTAGAAAAAAAATCCACTACATCCATATATGTGAGAGTGTGGAAGAAATTTCTAAGTCTCTATCCATCGGCCTTGTCAAATGAAATTCCCGTCTCTACTAGTCTAGAATTTCTTCAAAAAGGACGTGATTTAGGCCTTTCAGTTAGTACTCTAAAAGTACAAGTTTCTGCACTAGGGGCCTTGTATAGTCACAACGTTGCGGGTAATAGGTGGATAGCCAGATTTATTTCAGAGATCAGAACCAGTTCAGATTCCCCAAATACCTCCTTGGGATATTAATTTAGTCCTGGAA
Source organism: Ranitomeya imitator (assembly GCF_032444005.1). Lineage (NCBI taxonomy): Eukaryota > Metazoa > Chordata > Amphibia > Anura > Dendrobatidae > Ranitomeya > Ranitomeya imitator. The sequence goes on along the minus strand of NC_091283.1, from coordinate 627,974,462 downwards.
GCCTTGACAGGTCACCCGTTTGAGCCTCTAGACTCAGCTCACATTAAATGTGTTTCCCTCAAGACTGCTCTTCTTGTCGCTCTGGTGTCGGCAAGAAGGGTGAGTGACATACAGGCAGTAGAGCCTCCCTTTATGTCAATATTTCCAGACAGAATTGTCCTGAAAACAGACCCTTCCTACCTACCTAAGATGTGTACTAAATTTCATAGGTCTCAAGAAATCCTTCTCCCTTCTTTCTATAATAACCCTACAAATCAGGAGGAGGAAAAGTACCATACTTTAGATGTGAGAAGGGCCATAATAACTTATCTAGACAGGACTAGCGCCTGGAGGAAGAGCAGGGCTCTCTTTGTTTCCTTCCAGGGTCAAAGGAAAGGATCTGGTGTTACAAATGGCACATTATCCCGATGGATTCGGGAAGCGATATACCTGGCCTATTCGTCTAAAGGGGAGAATCCACCTGAGGCTGTGAAGGCACATTCCACCTGGGCGATAGCATCATCCTGGGCTGAGCGAGCAGAGGTTCCTATAGAACTCATATGTAAGGCCGCAACCTGGTCTTCTCCTACTACCTTCTATAGTCACTATAGATTAGATCTATCTGCCTCCACTGACTTGTGTTTTGGTAGATCAGTTCTTAATTCAATAATCCCCCCAAATAACTATCTCTGAAAGTCTCTCAGTGGGTGCTGTCGTGGCGAAGAGAAAACACCGGATTACGTACCGGTAATGCTCTTTTATAGAGCCACGACAGCACCCCTTCCCTCCCATTTACATATATTAGTTTGCATATGAGCACTGTTAAGGGTGATGGATTCCTGTAATTATACGTAATTAAGTTAAAATAAATGATGATATAGAATTACCTACTAAAACTGGTGGGCGGTTCCTCGCAATCTCTGTAACCCAAACTGTGGGAGCGAGGGGGACCGCCCCTTTTATCTCTCCGTAGGGTTTCCTGTTCCTAGGGGCGGATCCCCTCAGTGGGTGCTGTCGTGGCTCTATAAAAGAGCATTACCGGTACGTAATCCGGTGTTTCCCCCACATATGGGGTATCAGGGTGTACTCAGGAGAAATTGCACAACAAATTTTGGGGTCCATTTTCTTTTGTTTCCCTCTAGACAGTAAAGAAATTTAAGTCTAAAGTAAAATGTTTGCCAAGTATTTCTACATCGCATTAAAGTAAAATATTTGTGAAAAAAACTAAGTTAAATGTTCATTTTTTTCCTTCCACATTCCATTACCGTATTTTTTGGTAACCCGATGTTTACCCTGGTTACCCGGGGACCTCGGCATCGTTGGTCGCTGGAGAGCTGTTTGTGTGACAGCTCTCCAGCGACCACACAACGACTAAACCGACGCTGCAGCGATCGGCATCGTTGTCTATATCGCTGCAGCATCGCTTAATGTGACGGTACCTTTATAGCCTGAAAAGTACAGTAACTTCTTAACCCCTTCCCGACCCATGACGCCACGTAGGCGTCATGAAAGTCGGTGCCATTCCGACCCATGACGCCTATGCGGCGTCATGGAAAGATCGCGTCCCTGCAGATCGGGTGAAAGGGTTAACTCCCATTTCACCCGATCTGCAGGGACAGGGGGAGTGGTAGTTTAGCCCAGGGGGGGTGGCTTCACCCCCTCGTGGCTACGATCGCTCTGATTGGCTGTTGAAAGTGAAACTGCCAATCAGAGCGATTTGTAATATTTCACCCATTATAACGGGTGAAATATTACAATCCAGCCATGGCCGATGCTGAAATATCATCGGCCATGGCTGGAAATACTAGTGTGCCCCCACCCCACCCCTCCGATCGCCCCCCCACCCCCCCCGATCTGGCCGGTACACTGCTCCGGCTCCCCTCCGTCCTGTGCTCCGCTCCCCCCCGTGCTCGTGTCCGCTCCCCCCGTGCTCCAATCACCCCCCCGTGCTCCAATCACCCCCCCTGCACTCCGATCCACCCCCCCCCCGTGCTCCGTTCCACCCCCCCGTGCTCCATTCCAGCCCCCCCGTGCTCCGTTCCACGCCCCCCGCGCTCCGTTCCACCCCTCCCGCGCTCCGATTCCCCCCCCCGTGCTCCGATCCCCCCCCCCCCCGTGGTCCCCCCCCACCCTATCATACTTACCGATCCAGCCGTGGTCCCGTCCGTCTTCTCCCGGGCGCCGCCATCTTCCAAAATGGCGGGCGCATGCGCAGTGCGCCCGCCGAATCTGCCGGCCGGCAGATTCGTTCCAAAGTGCATTTTGATCACTGAGATATAATCTATCTCAGTGATCAAAATAAAAAAAATAATAAATGACCCCCCCCCTTTGTCACCCCCATAGGTAGGGACAATAAAAAAAATAAAGAAATTTTTTTTTTCCACTAATGTTAGAATAGGGGTAGGGGTAGGGTTAGGGTTAGGGGTAGGGTTAGGGGTAGGGTTAGGGGTAGGGTTAGGGCTAGGGTTAGGGCTAGGGTTAGGGTTAGGAATGTGCACACGTATTCTGGTCCTCTGCGGATTTTTCCGCTGCGGATTTGATAAATCCGCAGTGCTAAACCGCTGCGGATTTATGGCGGATTTACCGCGTTTTTTTCTGCGCATTTCACTGCGGTTTTACAATTGCGATTTTCTATTGGAGCAGTTGTAAAACCGCTGCGGAATCCGCACAAAGAAGTGACATGCTGCGGAATGTAAACCGCTGCGTTTCCGTGCAGTTTTTCCGCAGCATGTGCACAGCGATTTTTGTTTCCCATAGGTTTACATTGAAATGTACACTCATGGGAAACTGCTGCGGATCCGCAGCGTTTTCCGCAGCGTGTGCACATACCTTTAGAATTAGGCCATGTGCACACGGTGCGGATTTGGCTGCGGATTCGCAGCAGTGTTCCATCAGGTTTACAGTACCATGTAAACATATGAAAAACCAAATCCGCTGTGCCCATGGTGCGGAAAATACCGCGCGGAAACGCTGCATTGTATTTTCCGCAGCATGTCAATTCTTTGTGCGGATTCCGCAGCGTTTTACACCTGTTCCTCAATAGGAATCCGCAGGTGAAATCCGCACAAAAAACACTGGAAATCCGCGGAAAATCCGCAGGTAAAACACAGTGCCTTTTACCCGCAGATTTTTCAAAAATGGTGCGGAAATATCTCACACGAATCCGCAACGTGGGCACATAGCCTTAGGGTTAGGGTTGGAATTAGGGTTGTGGTTAGGGTTAGGGGTGTGTTGGGGTTAGTGTTGTGGTTAGGGGTGTGTTGGGGTTAGGGTTGTGATTAGGGTTATGGCTACAGTTGGGATTAGGGTTAGGGGTGTGGGGGGGTTAGTGTTGGAGTTAGAATTGAGGGGTTTCCACTGTTTAGGCACATCAGGGGTCTCCAAACGCAACATGGCGCCACCATTGATTCCAGCCAATCTCGTATTCAAAAAGTCAAATGGTGCTCCCTCACTTCCGAGCCCTGACGTGTGCCCAAACAGTGGTTTACCCCCACATATGGGGTACCAGCATACTCAGGACAAACTGCGCAACAATTACTGGGGTCCAATTTCTCCTGTTACCCTTGTGAATCTAAAAAAATGCTTGCTAAAACATAATTTTTGAGGAAAGAAAAATGATTTTTTATTTTCACGGCTCTGCGTTGTAAACGTCTGTGAAGCACTTGGGGGTTCAAAGTGCTCACCACATATCTAGATAAGTTCCTTGGGGGGTCTAGTTTCTAAAATGGGGTCACTTGTGGGGGGTTTCTACTGTTTAGGCACACCAGGGGCTCTGCAAACGCAACGTGACACCCGCAGACCATTCCATCAAAGTCTGCATTTCAAAAGTCACTACTTCCCTTCTGAGCCCCGACGTGTGCCCAAACAGTGGTTTACCCCCACATATGGGGTATCAGCGTACTCAGGAGAAACTGGACAACAACTTTTGGGGTCCAATTTCTCCTGTAACCCTTGGGAAAATAAAAAATTCTGGGCTAAATAATTATTTTTGAGGAAAGAAAACGTATTTATTATTTTCACGGCTCTGCATTATAAACTTCTATGAAGCACTTGGGGGTTCAAAGTGCTCACCACACATCTAGATAAGTTCCTTTGGGGGTCTAGTTTCCAAAATGGGGTCACTTGTGGGGGGTTTCTACTGTTAAGCCACATCAGGGGCTCTGCAAATGCAACGTGACGCCCACAGAGCATTCCATCAAAGTCTGCATTTCAAAACGTCACTACTTCACTTCCGAGCCCCGGCATGTGCCCAAACAGTGATTTACCCCCACATATGGGGTATCAGCGTACTCAGGAGAAACTGGACAACAACTTTTGGGGTCAAATTTCTCCTGTTACCCTTGGGAAAATAAAAAATTGCAGGCTAAAAGATCATTTTTGAGAAAATAATTTTTTTTTTTTATTTTCATGGCTCTGCGTTATAAACTTCTGTGAAGCACTTGGGGGTTCAAAGTCCTCACCACACATCTAGATTAGTTCCTTTGGGGGTCTAGTTTCTAAAATGGTGTCATTTCTGGGGGATCTCCAATGTTTAGGCACACAGGGGCTCTCCAAACGTGACATGGTGTCCGCTAATGATTGGAGCTAATTTTCCATTTAAAAAGCCAAATGGCGTGCCATCCCTTCCGAGCCCTGCCGTGCGCCCAAACAGTGGTTTACCCCCACATATGGGGTATCAGCGTACTCAGGACAAACTGGACAACAATATTTGGGGTCCAATTTCTCCTATTATCCTTGGCAAAATAGGAAATTCCAGGCTAAAAAATCATTTTTGAGGAAAGAAAAATTATTTTTTATTTTCATGGCTCTGCGTTATAAACTTCTGTGAAGCACCTGGGGGTTTAAAGTGCTCAATATGCATCTAGATAAGTTCCTTGGGGGGTCTAGTTTCCAAAATGGGGTCACTTGTGGGGGAGCTCCAATGTTTAGGCACACAGGGGCTCTCCAAACGCGACATGGTGTCCGCTAACAATTGGAGCTAATTTTCCATTCAAAAAGTCAAATGGCGCGCCTTCTCTTCCGAGCCCTGCCGAGTACCCAAACAGTGGTTTACCCCCACATATGAGGTATCGGCGTACTCGGGAGAAATTGCCCAACAAATTTTATGATCCATTTTATCCTACTGCCCATGTGAAAATGAAAAAATTGAGGCGAAAAGAATTTTTTTGTGAAAAAAAATTACTTTTTCATTTTTACAGATCAATTTGTGAAGCACCTGAGGGTTTAAAGTGCTCACTAGGCATCCAAATTAGTTCCTTGGGGGGTCTAGTTTCCAAAATGGGGTCACTTGTGGGGGAGCGCCAATGTTTAGGCACACAGGAGCTATCCAAACGCGACATGGTGTCCGCTAACGATGGAAATAATTTTTCATTCAAAAAGTCAAATGGCGCTCCTTCCCTTCCGAGCCTTACCATGTGCCCAAACAGTGGTTTACCTCCACATGTGAGGTATTGGTGTACTCAGGAGAAATTGCCCAACACATTTTAGGATCCATTTTATCCTGTTGCCCATGTGAAAATGAAAAAATTGAGGCTAAAAGAATTTTTTTGCGAAAAAAAAGTACTTTTTCATTTTTACGGATCAATTTGTGAAGCACCTGGGGGTTCAAAGTGCTCACTATGCATCTAGATAAGTTCCTTGGGGCGTCTAGTTTCCAAAATGGGGTCACTTGTGGGGGAGCTCCAATTTTTAGGCACACGGGGGCTCTCCAAACGTGACATGGTGTCCGCTAAAGAGTGGAGCCAATTTTTGATTCAAAAAGTCAAATGGCGCTCCTTCCCTTCCAAGCCCTGCCGTGCGCCAAAACAGTGGTTTACCCCCACATATGAGGTATCAGCGTACTCAGGACAAATTGGACAACAACTTTCGTGGTTCAGTTTCTCCTTTTACCATTGGGAAAATAAAAAAATTGTTGCTAAAAGATAATTTTTGTGACTAAAAAGTTAAATGTTCATTTTTTCCTTCCATGTTGCTTCTGCTTCTGTGAAGCACCTGAAGGGTTAATAAACTTCTGGAATGTGGTTTTGAGTACCTTGAGGGGTGCAGTTTTTAGAATGGTGTCACTTTTGGGTATTTTCAGCCATATAGACCCCTCAAACTGACTTCAAATGTGAGGTGGTCCCTAAAAAAATGGTTTTGTAAATTTCGTTGTAAAAATGACAAATCGCTGGTCGAATTTTAACCCTTATAACTTCCTAACAAAAAAAAATTTTGTTTCCAAAATTGTGGTGATGTAAAGTAAACATGTGGGAAATGTTATTTATTAACTATTTTGTGTCACATATCTCTCTGGTTTAACAGAATAAAAATTCAAAATGTGAAAATTGCGAAATTTTCTAAATTTTCGCCAAATTTCCGTGTTTATCACAAATAAATGCAGAATTTATTGACCTAAATTTACCACTAACATGAAGCCCAATATGTCACGAAAAAACAATCTCAGAACCGCTAGGATCCGTTGAAGCGTTCCTGAGTTATTACCTCATAAAGGGACACTGGTCAGAATTGCAAAAAACGGCAAGGTCTTTAAGGTCAAAATAGGCTGGGTCTTGAAGGGGTTAAATGTGGTTTTGAGCACTTTGAGGGGTGCAGTTTTTAGAATGGTGTCACTTTTGCATGTTTTCTGTCATATAGGCCCCTCAAAGTCACTTCAAATGTAATGTGGTCCCTAACAAAATGGTTTTCTTAATTTTGTTGGAAAAATGAGAAATCGCTGGTCAACTTTTAACCCTATAACGTCCCAACAAAAAAAAAATTGTTCAAAAAATTGTGATGATATAAAGTAGACATATGGTAAATGTTATTTATTAGCTTTTTTTGTGTGACATAACTCTGGTTTAAGGGCATAAAAATTAAATGTTTGAAAACTACTAAATTATCACCAAATTTCCAATTTTTTTTCATGAATAAACACTAATACTATCGAATAAATTTTACCACTATCATGAAGTACAATAAGTCATGAGAAAACAATCTCAGAATCCGTGGGATCAGTTGAAGCGTTCTAAAGTTATTACCTCATAAATGGACAGTTTTCAGAATTGTAAAAATTTGGCCTGGTCATGAAGGTGTAAGCAGGCGCTTTTGGGGTAAAGGGGTTAAAGATATGCAAAGAGACAGATATGGGGTAGATAGATTTAGTGCAGTGTGTGTTGCTTATTGTACATGTATTTAACTAATAAATAAATGAAAAAAATGATGAGGGCTCCTCCCTATTTTTGTGACCCAAAAAGGTAAAGCAACTCGTGGCTTATATTATCAGGCTGGGAAGGTCCCTGATTATTGGGCCCCTCCCAGCCTAAAAATACCAACCCACAGCCACCCCAGAAGTGGCTAATCACATTAGATGCGCCAATTCTGGTGCTTTGCCTTTGCTCTTCATGATTGCCCTGGTTGATTGGCAGTCAGGGTAAACGAGGCTTGGGTTGATGTCAGCTGTGAATTCTCAAAAATCACAGCTGGCATCAAGCCCTGGTGTTAGTAATGGAGAGAGAGGTGGCTATCAGACACCCCCATTACTAACCCATTATTTAAAAAAAAATACACAATACATTTTATTAAAAATAAAGACTCCTCGGCACTTTCCCTGGTTCACCAATTAATTAAAAAAAAAAAATTCCTCGCTGGTCTGACGTAGTCCAGGGAATCTGATGTCCACAAATGGAAAACTGAGAAACCTAAAAAGAGAGAAATAAAATAAGACACTGTCCTTTTTACACCAATTTATTATATAACAAAGTTCCCACGCGGGTCCGACGTAGTCCAGCTGTTAAAATGACCTTCAATGCATCTGTTCACGCTGCGCTCAGTGAGACCCGGCAACTGTGAATAGCAGTAACGTTATCTGTCTATCATCTATTTATCTCATATCTATCTATCTCTATCTTTGGACATATTTAACTCCTAAACATCTGTAATTTCTGTTCTGTATATGGATAACACCGGTATTGGTTTTTTTCAGTACCGGAAACATCAGGACGTATGAAGGGGCATTATACATGGTAGGATGTATGTCAGAGATGCTTGTCAATCATTGATTAAGTCTCACCTTTAGACACGTGTCCAATTTAGTAATGGTGCATAGACATGGTCTCTCCACACCCCTCAAATTTTTTTCACATTTTTTTTTGCTTCCTTTTGTTCATGTTGTTGTTTTTATAATGGTAAGTATGATTATGTAAAAAAAATTAAAATATATATATACAGTAATATATATATATATAATATATTATATATAAAGCTGAATGTGTGTATGTATGTGTGTGTGTGTGTATGTCCGGGATTGGCATCTGAACCGTTGCAGCTACAGCCACAAAATTTTGCAGTCACACGTCTGGACCCCGAGAGCGTCATAGGCTATGTTGTGAGGTGAAATTTCAACCCCGCGCTTTCCAATTCACCAAACAATTTTGCCCCTATCTACATAATGGGGAAAAAAGTGAAAGGAAAAGTGTTGGAGACGTCGCAGCTACAGCCACAAAATTTTGCACAGTCACACGTCTGGACCCCGAGAGCGTCATAGGCTATGTTGTGAGGTGAAATTTTAACCCCGCGCTTTCCAATTCACCAAATAATTTTGCCCCTATCTACATAATGGGGAAAAAGTGAAATTAAAAGTGTTGGAGGCAAATTGACAGATGCCAGATGTGAACAAGGGGGACTTAAAGAAAGAGAGCGATGGTGCCAAAGAGTATACCATACAGTTGCTAAGGTGGGGCCCTGACATGGGATACTCACCACACACGGGGATATGAACACACACACAAAATGCGCCACACACTACCACGTGCTTGAACACATATACCACCCTCAGCACACATTTCAACACACATACACCAACCTCGCCACATAAAAGTCGAAACACAAAAGTCACCGTTCAAAACTCGCCATGCGCAAAACTCGCCATATGCAAAACTAGGCTCACGCAAAACTTGCACCCGCGGAAAAATTGCCACATGCACAAAAGTTGCAACACATGCAAAAGTTGCCTCAAACAAAACTTGCACATACTCAAAAGGCACCACACATAAAACTCGCCACGCGCAAAACTCGCCAGCTTCACCGAATCTGTGAAAAAAAAGGTTTCTTTATTCACAAACTTGTAACAGAGGATACAAACTTCAGCACAAACCATATGGGTGTGAATCTCAATGCTTTTCTCGAGACTATGCTCCCTTAATCATGACCAAGGGAGCTTAGATTAAGAGAGCTTATTCTCTAGAAACACGTTGAGATTCACACCGATATGGTTTGTGCTGAAGTTTGTATCCTCTATGTTACAAGTTTGTGAATAAAGAAACCTTTTTTTTCACGGATTCGGTGAAGCTGGACATTTTACTCTTCTGAGAATGAAACACAGCAACCACCTAGAGCAAGAACCAGTCACCATTACAGAAGCAGACATCCAACAGTGGGTCAAGAACATGAAGGGCTGGAGAGCACCTGGCCCAGACATGATGCACACCTACTGGCTAAAGAAATTAACAGCGGAATGAACGCATGGCAAAGCAGATGAACCAATTGCTAGAAGCAGGCCACCACCCAGATTGGCTAACACAAGGAAGAACAGTGCTGATCATGAAGGATCCTCACAAAGGAACAGTTCCATCCAACTACCGCCCAATAACCTGCCTTACAACAACATGAAAACTCCTGTCAGGCATCATAGCCACCAAGCTACAGAACCATATGAACCAGTACATGAACCCAGCTCAGAAAGGTATTGGGTCCAATACCAGAGGCTTTAAGCACCAGATCCTAGTAGATAGAGCAGTCACTCAAGACCCAGACAAACCAATCTCAGCACAGCCTGGATTAACTACAGGAAAGCCTATGACATGACACAATGCCACACACATGGATCTGTGAATGCTTGGCGCTCTACAATGTGAACAGGAAATTAACCCCTTAATCCCATTTGACGTACTATCCCGACAAGGTGACCACGGACCGCCCCCGGCACATTAACACCCGGCACACTGCGATCAAACATGATCGCAATGTTCTGGCGGTATAGGGAAGCATCGCGCAGGGAGGGAGCTCCCTGCGTGCTTCCCTGAGATCCTCGAAGCAACGATGTGATCGCGTTGCTCCGAGGGTCTCCTACCTTCTCCCTGCAGGCCCCGGATTCAAAATGGCCTCTGGGCTGCATGCTGGTCCTGCAGGGAGGTGGCTTACCAAGCGCCTGCTCAGAGCAGGTGCTGGTAAGCCAGGAGCCCTGCATGTCAGATCGCTGATCTGTCACAGTGCTCTGCAAAGTGTCAGATCAGCGATCTGTCACTATACAGTGATGTCCCCCCTGGGACAATGTTATAAAATAAAAAGAAAAAATATTTTGTTGTGTAAAAAAAAAAAAAAAAATTCCTAAATAAAGGAAAAAAAAATATTATTCCCATAAATACATTTCTTTATCTAAATTAAAAAAAAACAATAAAAGTACACATATTTAGTATCACTGCGTCCGTAACGACCCAACCTATAAAACTGTCCCACTAGTTAACCCCTTCAGTGAACACTGTAAAAAAAAAATGAGGCAAAAAACAACGCTTTATTATCATACCGCCGAACAAAAAGTGGAATAGCACGCGATCAAAAAGACGAATATAAATAACCATGGTACCGCTGAAAACGTCATCTTGCCCCTCAAAAAACAGGCCATGATACAGCATCATCAGTGAAAAAATTAAAAAGTTATAGTCCTCAGAATAAAGCGATGCAAAAATAATTCTTTTTTTCTATAAAGTAGTTTTTATCGTATAAATGACCCAAAACTTAAAAAAAGATATAAATGAGGTATCGCTGTAATCGTACTGACCCGAAGAATAAAACTCCAAATGCAGAAGAAGAGAGTGTGTGGACCCGTAGAAGCGCTCGTCAGCGTGAAACGGCTGTCGTCCGTCATCCTCCACTCCCCTCCCTGCTAAGTTTGTCCATGCTTGAATAAAGGATTGGATTTTACCTGATCGGTGAGTGCGTTCCTCTCTCTTCTTCTGCATTTGGATATTTATCGTCTTGTTTTCTTGGATACTGCACCACCGAGGTTGTCGGCAGGAACCTCTAGCATTACCTGGCTATCTGACATGGCGATCTAAGTTGTTGCAGCTGTGCGGAGGTGCTTTTTTCTTTTTCTTTTTCTTGGATATATCGAAGAATAAAACTGCTTTATCCATTTTACGAAACGCGGAACGGTATAAACGCGCCCCCCCAAAAAAAAAAAAAAAATTTTAAAAATTCACGAATAGCTGGTTTATGGTCATACTGCCTCACAAAAATCGGAAAAAAAAAACGATCAAAAAATGTCACGTGCCCGAAAATGTTACCAATAAAAACGTCAACTCGTCCCGCAAAAAAACAAGACCTCACATGAGTCTGTGGACCAAAATATGGAAAAATTATAGCTCTCAAAATGTGGTAACGCAAAAAAATATTTTTTGCAATAAAAAGCGTCTTTTAGTGTGTGACGGCTGCCAATCATAAAAATCTGCTAAAAACCCCGCTGTAAAAGTAAATCAAACCCCCCTTCATCACCCCCTTAGTTAGGGAAAAATAAAAAAATTAAAAAAATGTATTTATTTCCATTTTCCCATTAGGGTTAGGGTTTGGATTACATTTACGGTTGGGATTAGGGTTAGGGGTGGGTTAGGGGTGTGATTAGGGTTAGGGGTGTGTTTGGGTTAGGGTTTCAGTTAGAATTGGAGGTTTCCACTGTTTAGGCACATCAGGGGCTCTCCAAACGCGACATGGCGTCCGATCTCAATTCCAGCCAATTCTGCGTTGAAAAAGTAAAACAGTGCTCCTTCCCTTCCGAGCTCTCCCGTGAGCCCAAACAGGGGTTTACCCCAACATATGGGGTATCAGCGTACTCAGGACAAATTGGACAACAACTTTGTGGGAAAATAAAAATTTGGGGGGCTAAAAAAAAACATTTTTGTAGGGAAAAAATGATTTTTTATTTTCACGGCTCTGCGTTATAAACTGTAGTGAAATACTTGGGGGTTCAAAGTTCTCACAACACATCTAGATAAGTTCCTTGGGGGGTCTAGTTTCCAATATGGGGTCACTTGTAGGGAGTTTCTACTGTTTTGGTACATCAGGGGCTCTGCAAATGCAACGTGACACCTGCAGACCAATCCATCTAAGTCTGCATTCCAAATGGCGCTCCTTCCCTTCCGAGCTCTGCCATGCACCCAAACAGTGGTTTACCCCCACATATGGGGTATCGGCGTACTCAAGACAAATTGCACAACAACTTTTGGGGTCCAATTTTTTCTCTTACCCTTGGGAAAATAATAAATTGGGGGCTAAAAGATCATTTTTGTGAAAAAATATGATTTTTTTATTTTTACGGCTCTGCATTATAAACTTCTGTGAAGCACTTGGTTGGTCAAAGTGCTCACCACACATCTAGATAAGTTCCTTAAGGGGTTTACCTTCCAAAATGGTGTCACTTGTGGGGGGGTTTCAATGTTTAGGCACATCAGGGGCTCTCCAAACGCAACATGGCGTCCCATCTCAATTCCAGTCAATTTTGCATTGAAAAGTCAAGTTGCATTGAAAAGTCAATTGGCACTCCTTCCCTTCTGAGTTCTGCCATGCGCCCAAACAGTGGTTTACCCCCACATATGGGGTATCGGCGTACTCAGGACAAATTGTACAACAACGTTTGGGGTCCATTTTCTCCTGTTACCCTTAGTATAATAAAACAAATTGGAGCGGAAGTAAATTTTTTGTAAAAAAAAGTTAAATGTTCATTTTTATTTAAACATTCCAAAAATTCCTGTGAAACACCTGAAGAGTTAATAAACTTCTTGAATGTGGTTTTGAGCACCTTGAGGGGTGCAGTTTTTAGAATGGTGTCACACTTGGTTATTTTCTATCATATAGACCCCTCAAAAGGACTTCAAATGTGATATGGTCTCTAAAAAAAAATTCATTCATTTTGCAGATGAAACTGCTTTTTTTGCAAAATCATGAGCCCATTTAACAATTTAAAAAAAAATGCAGCATGCCACAGTAGTTGTTACCTTATCACAAGATGGTTCAAAAAGCATGGGAGCGTGTGAGTGGCGAAAAATGCTGAATTGTGATGAGCGAACATGTTTAGATAAGGTGTTATCCGACCATGCTTGGATGCTAAGAAACATCCGATTACACCAGTAATTTACATCCTACCCAAGATGCACAAGTGTTTACATAATCCACCTGGTAGACCCATTGTGGCATCTACTGATTCGATCTTGGCCCCCATTTCTATCTACTTAGAAAAGATCTTGACACCCCTCATTAGGAACACCACTTCCTTCCTTCTTGACACGGGTGCCTTTCTGGAAACTGTTAGGAACATATCCCCTGTCCCTCCTGACGCCTATCTAGTATCCTTTGACGTGAAGGACTTGTACACGTCCATACCCCATACAAATGGCATACAATCTGTCCGCTGGCTACTCACCACTAATCACATGAACCCCGATCTTTCTGACCTGTGTTGTGAGCTCCTGTCTATCGTTCTGAATAATAACTTTTTTTTGTTCGAAGACACCTACTATCTCCAAATAAAGGGCTCGGCCATGGGCTCGAACGTGGCACCTCCATATGCCAATGCCTACATGGCCCATTACGAAGACACATCTATATACACTCAAGATCTCTTTCGTAGCCATGCATTGACATGGAAGCGCTATATAGATGATGTCTTCTGTGTCTGGGGGGGTGATCTTAGAACCCTACAAGCCTTTTTTCAAGTTCTTAGGACCTCGTGGCCCGGATTGGATTTCACGATGACATATGACACTCACCAAATCAGTTTCCTCGATACATTGGTCATCAAAGATGATAATGGGAATTTGTCAACAGATTTATACTCAAAACCTACGGACCGCAACAGTCTGTTGCATTACAGTAGTTTCCACCCCAAAAACATGATAAAATCTATTCCCAAATCACAACTAAACAGGGTATCAAAAATAGTCTCAGACCCTGCCACCAAAGACCTTAGAACAACTGAGATGAGGTCAAAATTCCGTGAAAGGGGTTATCCACCACGTATCCTTGATACCGCCCAGGCCAACAGTACTACCAGAGACAGGATATCCACTATGTCACGGATCCCATTTCTACACCAGTACCATCCTGCAGCTTATAAACTACACAGAACCATTCGCCAACATTGGCATATTCTTCAAGAAGCATACCCCACGATCCAAGAATTTCAACATCCTTTTCTCCCATGCTTTAAAAGACCGCGTAATATCAAGGATAACTTAGTCCGTGCAGACATTGGCCCCACACACTCTGGCCCAACTCAGCGTGGCACGCCGATTCCTGCCGGTTCCTGGGGTTCGGCAGGAATCGGCGTGCCACGTGGGTGTCCAGCGGGGAGCATCGCATTCCAAGGGTAATATGTACCATTAGGTTTTTTCTTTTCTTGTGCACTGTCATTTATGGGTATTGTTATATATAATATCATCATGTCCGGTCTAGATTGTTAGGCGGACGTAGCATTCGGCAGGATATATATAACATCTTATCCGGTCTAGATTGCTAGGCTGATACATTACTTGGCTGTACTTACTATACCCTTCAATGCCTGATTGGCATTTTAGTCTGGTTTAGGCTATTTTAAAGGCGCACTTCGGCCTTTGCGTGGCAGTGGTGTTTTTTACCGACATATGATCTAATTTTGGCTCAATACAATGGAGCCGTTATGTTATATATGGTAGTTGTTGCCACAATGTTGCATCAATTTTTTTTTTTTTTTTTGAGACTAGATTTTAATTAGTGTGCCCCTTTTGCTATAAATTTAAGTATCCGGCCTAAATATGCTAATCAGTATGTGCACAGTTGTTTAAATCCACATTTTCAGTGGATTCAGTGAATTTCAGCATCTGTCAATTTTGTAAAGGTGTGTGTGTCAAACAGACTAGATTTCTAAGTGCACAATTTTGATAGCACCTTGGTGCATCTAACAGGATTTATTTGAGCTTTGTACAATGGAGCATGCTGTTTGAGCCTCTAGTTTTTCATATCGCTTTATTTGGATAATCACATGTAAATAGTTGATATTGATATCTTAATTTTTTAGAAATTGGTGATGTGTAGATATGGGAGGTGTTCTCTCAGCATGCTCTATTACTGGAAAATCTGATGTACCCAGGAATGTTCATTTTTTCTGTTGCTCCCTTGCCAGCATTAGATCTTGCTCTACGCCTACCTGCCAGTAGATTTATCTGTATGGTTTTGAGGCATTGTTTTATCTTTTGTATTTGTTTGTATTTGTATGTTTAATAAAGTTATAACTTTTTATCAAAAAAATCTAAACACTCTTTGATTCAGCACGCAGTTTAATAATTGTTTAGCTGATCAGTATGTTTATTGATTGAGTAGGGTGTTACCCATCCCACGAGTAGGGTAATGGGCCAGGGTTATATGTTTACAAGTATACAATTATACCTAGGTATGTGTTCACTGTACACCGACTCTCCCCTCGGCATATCACTTTACTGCTCGTGTTCCACAAAGTAGTCCTCTCACACTCCCTCTTGGACCTATGTCCTCAGCGTACCAACGGCTTTTCCATGTTAGAACTTGCAGCCTATGATTTAAAGAATTATGTATGGATAGATATATATATACCTGTATCCACGCAAGTTGAATGTTCTCTAGGGTCATTGTTCTCTCTCCTCATTTTATGACCTGTGTCTCCGTGATGTATATACTTTTGTTTTTGTTTTGTTTTTGTCTTTCATATGTACAACACATTTATTGTTTTTTGTTCTGTATATAATTCTTTTTTGTAGCACACTGATGAAGGTCCAGTATCGACCGAAAAGTTTGTGATTTACTGTATGTAATAAATCCGCACTTTTTTGCATCACAACACCCTGGAGTGTCCTAGTCACTTTATATTGTATTAAGGTCAAAATAGGCTGGGTCATGAAGGGGTTAATAATCGACATTGCAACAAGGTGGAACTCCACACTACACATGGTTCAGAGGCTGTGCGAACAGAGGCATGCTGTCATTTATTTGTGGGAGGATACACATACACGGGCAGGCAGTTGGATGGCAGACATGGAGTTGTCTGCTGTGCAGTGGTCGAAGCTACAAGACCTCTGTCAAGTCCTTCAGTGTTTTGAGGAATGCACACGGTTGGTAAGTGCAGACGACGCCATCATAAGCATGAGCATCCCCCTAATGCGTCTGCTGATGCAAAGTTTGACGCACATTAAGGAGCAGGTGTCTGCAGCTGAGGAGGAAGGAAGCCTTGATGACAGTCAGCCATTGTCTGGTCAGGGAACTCTCCTGGACGAGGTGGCGGATGAAAAGGATGATGGGGATGAATATTTATGTGAGGAGGATGCTTCTCAGGGGGCAATAGAAACTGGTGGCGTTGCAAGGTCAGGTACAGGGTTTTTGCAGGATGTTGATTTGCAAGAAAGTGCTCCTCAACCCAGCACAAGCAGTGAATTGACACCTGGAACATTGGCCCACATGGCTGAGTATGCCTTGCATATCCTAAAAGGGGACCCCCGCATTATCAAAATGATGACCGATGACGATTACTGGTTGGCCTGCCTCCTGGATCCACGATATAAAGGAAAATTACAAAATATCATGCCACATGAGAACCTTGAGCAAATATTGGCTACCAAACAAGCAACTCTTGTAGACCGTTTGGTTCAAGCATTCCCTGCACACAGCGGCGGTGATGGTTCTCACACGAGCCGTAGGGGGCAACATGGCAGAGGTGTTAGAGGTGCACAAATCCGAAGTGGCGTTGGACAGAGGGGTTTTGTGACCAGGTTGTGGAGTGATTTCGCAATGACCGCAGACACGACAGGTACTGCTGCATCGATTCAAAGTGACAGGAGACAGCATTTGTCCAGTACGATTACGAACTATTTTTCCTCCCTTATCAATGTTCTCCCTCACAGGTCATTCCCCTTTGATTACTGGGCATCAAAAATAGACACCTGGCCTGAATTGGCAGAATATGCATTACAGGAGCTCGCTTGCCCAGCTGCTAGTGTGCTATCAGAAAGAGTCTTCAGTGCTGCTGGTTCAATACTGACTGAAAAAAGGACACGTCTGGCTACCCGAAATGTTGATGATCTAACCTTCATTAAAATGAACCAATCATGGATTTCAAATTATTTTGCCCCACCTTCCCCTGCTGACACCTAACTTGCCTGAAAAATGTCTTGCTTTTGACCTCCTCTTACTGACTGCTCCAATTCCTCCATTTGGAGCTGCTGAATGTCCACCATAGGCCATTTTTATACCTCCCTAAATGGGCTGACTCCCCCCACAGGGCCGTGGTCACCACCTGGTGCAAGCACCCGTGCGAGTGCCGTTTGCCTGGACAGGTGGGTGGCCCCACTCTTGGGTGACGTTACTGGCACAGGGTCCCTCATAGTGCAATGAAGTGTCTCTGATGGTGGTGATGCACAACCAACGTCAGACACACCGTCGTAATATGAAGGGCCCTGTGCCAGTACCGCCGCCCATGAGAGAGTGTTCCCCCGCCAGCTCGAACAGTGCTCTACCACTTGCAATCCTTACCTGTCCCTGCTCCACCACTGTGTAGTCTGTGCTGTTAAATCCTTCAATGGCACTGCCAATACAAATTTGTTGAAATGATAGATGATAGTTAAAATATACAGGGGCCCTGGCCTCCATTTAGACCAGTTAATATTTGCGCCTACTACCACTGTCTGCTAATCAGCAGAGGAGCCCACCCCAGTACCTAGCTATGCCGCCTGTTTAGTCCTGTTACTAATTTTGAACTGCATTTAGCCTACTATTTTTTATTTTAGGGGTACTAACTCTGTCTGCGCCACTCACTACAGTTGTCCTCCTCCAATGAACAAAACAATGGCGCCTGTGTACTCCTGTTACCAATTGTGAACTGCATGTAGCCTACTTTTTTTATATTAGGCCTACTAAGTCTGTCTGCGCCACTCAATACAGTTGTCCTCCTCCACTGAACAAACCAATGCCGCCTGTGTACTCCTGTTACCAATTTTGAACTGCATTTAGCCTACTTTTTTTATTTTAGGCCTAGTAACTGTGTCAGCCACTCCTTACAGTTGTCCTCCGCTGAACAAAGCAATGCCGCCAGTTTAGTCATGTTAGAAATTTTGAACTGCATTTAGCCTACTTACTTTTCGGGGCCTACTAACTGTGTCAGCCTCTCATTACAGTTGTCCTCCGCTGAACAAAGCAATGCCGCCTTTTTAGTCCTGTTAGCAATTTTGAACTGCATTTAGCCTACTTACTTATTTGGGCCTACTAACTGTCAGCCTCTCATTACAGTTGTCCTCCGCTGAACAAAGCTATGCCGCCTGTGAACGCCTGTTACTAATTTTGAACTGCATGTAGCCTACTTTTTTATTTTAGGCCTACTAAGTCTGTCTGCACCACTCAATACAGTTGTCCTCCTCCACTGAACAAACCAATGCCGCCTGTGTACTCCTGTTACCAATTTTGAACTGCATTTAGCCTACTTTTTTATTTTAAGCCTAGTAACTGTGTCAGCCACTCCTTACAGTTGTCCTCCGCTGAACAAAGCAATGCTGCCTGTTTAGTCCTGTTAGCTATTTTGAACTGCATTTAGCCTATTTACTTTTTGGGGCCTACTAACTGTGTCAGCCTCTCATTACAGTTGTCCTCCGCTGAACAAAGCAATGCCGCCTTTTTAGTCCTGTTACCAATTTTGAACTGCATTTAGCCTACTTACTTATTTGGGCCTAGTAACTGTGTCAGCCACTCCTTACAGTTGTCCTCCACAGAACAAAGCAATGCCGCCTGTTTAGTCCTGTTACCAATTTTGAACTGCATTTAGCCTACTTACTAATTTGGGCCTAGTAACTGTGTCAGCCACTCCTTACAGTTGTCCTCCGCTGAACAAAGCTATGCCGCCTGTTAACTGTTACCAATTTTGAACTGCATGTAGCCTACTTTTTTATTTTAGGCCTACTAAGTCTGACTGCGCCACTCAATACAGTTGTCCTCCACTGAACAAACCAATGCCGCCTGTTTACTCCTGTTACCAATTTTGAACTGCATTTAGCCTACTTTTTTATTTTAGGCCTAGTAACTGTGTCAGCCACTCCTTACAGTTGTCCTCCGCTGAACAAAGCAATGCTGCCAGTTTAGTCCTGTTAGCTATTTTGAACTGCATTTAGCCTACTTACTTTTTGGGGCCTACTAACTGTGTCAGCCTCTCATTACAGTTGTCCTCCGCTGAACAAAGCAATGCCGCCAGTTTAGTCCTGTTAACAATTTTGAACTGCATTTAGCCTACTTACTTATTTGGGCCTAGTAACTGTGTCAGCCACTCCTTACAGTTGTCCTCCGCTGAACAAAGCTATGCCGCCTGTTAACTGTTACCAATTTTGAACTGAATGTAGCCTACTTTTTTATTTTAGGCCTACTAAGTCTGTCTGCGCCACTCAATACAGTTGTCCTCCTCCACTGAACAAACCAATGCCGCCTGTTTACTCCTGTTACCAATTTTGAACTGCATTTAGCCTACTTTTTTATTTTAGGCCTAGTAACTGTGTCAGCCACTCCTTACAGTTGTCCTCCGCTGAACAAAGCAATGCTGCCAGTTTAGTCCTGTTAGCAATTTTGAACTGCATTTAGCCTACTTACTTTTTGGGGCCTACTAACTGTGTCAGCCTCTCATTACAGTTGTCCTCCGCTGAACAAAGCAATGCCGCCAGTTTAGTCCTGTTACCACTTTTGAACTGCATTTAGCCTACTTACTTATTTAGGCCTAGTAACTGTGCCAGCCACTCCTTACTGTTGTCCTCCTCCACTGAACAAAGCTATGCCGCCTGTTTAGTCCTGTTACCAATTTTGAACTGCATTTAGCCTACTTACTTATTTGGGCCTAGTAACTGTGTCAGCCACTCCTTACAGTTGTCCTCCGCTGAACAAAGCTATGCCGCCTGTTAACTGTTACCAATTTTGAACTGCATGTAGCCTACTTTTTTATTTTAGGCCTACTAAGTCTGACTGCGCCACTCAATACAGTTGTCCTCCACTGAACAAACCAATGCCGCCTGTTTACTCCTGTTACCAATTTTGAACTGCATTTAGCCTACTTTTTTATTTTAGGCCTAGTAACTGTGTCAGCCACTCCTTACAGTTGTCCTCCGCTGAACAAAGCAATGCTGCCAGTTTAGTCCTGTTAGCTATTTTGAACTGCATTTAGCCTACTTACTTTTTGGGGCCTACTAACTGTGTCAGCCTCTCATTACAGTTGTCCTCCGCTGAACAAAGCAATGCCGCCTTTTTAGTCCTGTTAACAATTTTGAACTGCATTTAGCCTACTTACTTATTTGGGCCTAGTAACTGTGTCAGCCACTCCTTACAGTTGTCCTCCGCTGAACAAAGCTATGCCGTCTGTTAACTGTTACCAATTTTGAACTGCATGTAGCTTACTTTTTTATTTTAGGCCTACTAAGTCTGACTGCGCCACTCAATACAGTTGTCCTCCTCCACTGAACAAACCAATGCCGCCTGTTTACTCCTGTTACCAATTTTGAACTGCATTTAGCCTACTTTTTTATTTTAGGCCTAGTAACTGTGTCAGCCACTCCTTACAGTTGTCCTCCGCTGAACAAAGCAATGCTGCCAGTTTAGTCCTGTTAGCAATTTTGAACTGCATTTAGCCTACTTACTTTTTGGGGCCTACTAACTGTGTCAGCCTCTCATTACAGTTGTCCTCCGCTGAACAAAGCAATGCCGCCAGTTTAGTCCTGTTACCACTTTTGAACTGCATTTAGCCTACTTACTTATTTAGGCCTAGTAACTGTGCCAGCCACTCCTTACTGTTGTCCTCCTCCACTGAACAAAGCTATGCCGGCTGTATACTCCTGTTACCAATTTTGAACTGCATTTAGCCTACTTACTTATTTGGGCCTAGTAACTGTGTCAGCCACTCCTTACAGTTGTCCTCCGCTGAACAAAGCTATGCCGCCTGTGTACTCCGGTTACCAATTTTGAACTGCATGTAGCCTACTTTTTTATATTAGGCCTACTAAGTCTGTCTGCGCCACTCAATACAGTTGTCCTCCTCCACTGAACAAACCAATGGCGCCTGTGTACTCCGCCTACCAACTTTGAACTGCATGTAGCCTACTTTTTTATTTTAGGCCTAGTAACTGTCAGCCACTCCTTACAGTTGTCCTCCGCTGAACAAAGCAATGCCGAAAGTTTAGTCCTGTTACCAATTTTGAACTGCTTTTAGCCTACTTTTTTTATTTTGGGCCTAAATCTGTGTTTCCTCCTCATGCTGCCCATTGCCCAGCCACTGCTAGATGAGTCTGCTGGTACACTGACCCAGACCACTACATTCCCCTTGCACTCTACACAGCCAGAATCTGACCCTGCTGAAAGTCAGGTTCCCCTTCCCGCATACTATACCTTATAAGGGGACAAAGAGGAAGGTGCAGATGAAAGTGCAGGTTCCTTCATCAGGTGGGGGGGGGGCCATACTCGTTGGCACTGGCACAGGGCCCCTCATAGTACGCAAAAGTGTCTCTGGCAGTGGGAGGCGCCGCCCGCCGTCAAACACACCGCTGTACTATGAGGGGCCCTGTGCCAGTGCCAAGTAGTGGGCCCCCCTGCTTGCTCAGGATCACAGCACTTGCAAAGTTGAAATACTTACCTCTCCCTGCTCCACCGCCATGACGTATTCTGCGGTTCCTGGGCCCACAAAATTCTTGAGCCAGCCCTACCCCCCCACAACTTTTAGCCAAATGACCCCCTGTTTTCAATGCCTGTTATTATAAAGTAAATTAAGATTGAGAAGCTTCAGTAATACGAATCAATGTTTTTGGCATTAAAATGGGCACTGTAGGTGTTTTCCTGTCCTCCACTCACTGCCGACTTTGATTCCTCATTGACTTGCATTGGGTTTCGTGTTTCAGTCGGCCCCCGACTTTTCGCAATAATCGACCGATTTCACCCGACCCGACTTTTGACAAAGTCGGGTTTCACGAAACCCGACTAGATCCTAAAGAAGTAAAAGTCGCTCAACTCCACTGGCAGAGCCTCAGAAAGGAGGAAACACAGCGTCTGGTGATGTCCATGAGTTCAAGACTTCAGGCAGTCATTGCCATCAAAGAGTTTTCAACCAAGTACTAAAAATGAACATTTTATTTAAAATTATTTAATCTGTCAAATTACTTTTGGTCCCTTTAAAAACAGGATGGCACATGTTAACCCCTTAATCCCATTTGACATACTATCCCATCAAGGTGACCTGGGACTTAATTCCCAGAGACGGGATAGTACGTCATAGCGATCGGCCGCGCTCACGGTGGAAGCGCGGCCGATCGCGGCCGGGTGTCAGCTGACTATGGCAGCTGACATCCGGCACTATGTGCCTGGCACGGTCACGGACCTTCCCCGGCACCTTAACCCCCGGCACACTGCGATGAAACATGATCGGTGTTCCGGCGGCATAGGGAAGTGTCGCGCAGGGAGGAGGCTCCCTGCGTGCTTCCCTGAGACCCTCGGTACAAGGCGATGTGCTCACCTTGTACCGAGCATCTCCTCCCTGCAGGCCCTGGATCCAAAATGGCTGCGGGGCTGCATCCGGGTCCTGCAGGGAGGTGGCTTACCAAGCGCCTGCTCAGAGCAAGCGCTGGTAAGCCAGGAGCAGTGCACATCAGACCGCTGATCTGACGTAGTGCATTGCAAATTGTCAGATCAGCGGTCTGACCTTATAACATGATGCCCCCCCCCCCCCCCGAGGCAATGTTATAAAGTAAAAAAATATATATTTAGATGTGTAAAAAAAAACAATTCCTAAATAAAGAAAAATATATATATATTGTTCCCATAAATACATTTCTTTATCTAAATGAAAAAAAACAAAACAATAAAAGTACACAATTAGTATCACCGCATCCGTAACAACCCGACATATAAAACTGTCCCACTAGTTAACCCCTCCAGTAAACACCGTAAAAAAAAAAAACGAGGCAAAAACAATGCTTTATTATCATACCGCCAAACAAAAAGTGGAATAGCACGCGATCAAAAAGACAGATATAAATAACCATGGTACCGTTGAAAACGTCATCTTGTCCCGCAAAAAAAGTTATAGTCCTCAGAATAAAGCGATGCAAAAATATATATTTTTTTCTATAAAAAGGAGATTTTTGTGTACTCATCGTAAACTCTTTTTCTCCGAGCAAATCATTGGGGGACACAGGACCATGGGTGTTATGCTGCTTGCCACTAGGAGGACACTAAGTAAACACATAAAGAATTAACTCTTGTCTCCCCCAATGATTGGCTCAGAGAAAAAGATTTTACGGTGAGTGCACAAAAATCTCCTTTTCTCCTACGCCTCATTGGGGGACATAGGACCATGGGACGTCCTATAGCAGTCCCTGGGTGGGGAGCAATTGCACTGCTAAAACCCCATGTACCACTGGCTTACTGAGGTACCGCTGTCTGCAGAATGTGCCTGCCAAGGGCAGCGTCTGCCAAAGCTGTAAAAGTATGCAGACTGGACCAAGTCGCAGCTTTGCAAAGCTGCTGTGCTGACGCCTGGTGCCGAATGGCCCAAGAGGCACCGACCGACCGAGTCGAATTTGCCTTAATCCCTGCAGGAACAGGGGTGTTCCTGATGCAGTAGGATTCCTGGATAGTTGAGTGAATCCACCTGGCTAGAGTGGCCTTTGAGACGGCTAGACCTTTCCTATGTCCCTCCGGAAGCACGAAGAGGATGTCCGACTTATGGAAGGGAGCCGTCCGAGAGATGTACCACCGAAGAGCCCTAACTACATCAAGAGTATGGAGAGCTTTCTCGATACGATGGGTTGGTGCCGGACAAGATGATGGTAAGACATTGTCCTCATTTAGGTGAAAAGAAGAAACGACTTTAGGTAGGAAAGAAGGAGAAGTCCTCAAAACTGCCTTGTCTGTGTAAAAAATCAGAAAAAGGGGTCGGCAAGAGAGCCGCCAACTCAGAGATTCGCCTGATTGATGTACTCGCCACTAGAAAAACCACCTTCCATGAAAGGAGGGTGAGAGAGATGTCCTGCAATGGTTCAAAAGGGGCCTCCTGAAGAACTCCGAGAACCAAGTTAAGATCCCATGAAGCCAATGGCATTCTATAGGGAGGGACCACCCAGGAGACTCCTTGGATGAACGTCTTAACCGGCAGTCTGGAAGCGATCTTTCATTGGATTAGAACTGACAATGCGGACACATCCCTTGAGCGAGCCTAGGGCAAGGCCTGACTCTAAACCTGATTGGAGGAACTCCAGAATGGACGGAATGGAAAACACCAGAGGAGAATGTCCATGCGCATTGCACCATGAAAAGAAGGTGCGCCAGGTGCGATGATAAATGCGCATGGATACGGGTTTCCTAACGTGAAACATGGTAGAAGAAACCCCTGGAGAGAATCCGGCTTGGGCTAAAATCCAGGATTCAACAGCCACGCCGTCAAAGACAGGGCCTTGGAGTTCTGGTGGCAAATTGGGCCCTGTGAGAGAAGATCCATGCGATCTGGAAGTCGCCAGGGAACGTCGGCGACCATTTGGACGAGTTCTGTGTACCATGCTCGGTGCGTCCAGTCCGGAGCGACAAGGATCACCGGTCTCCTCTCTGCCCTGATCTTCTTGATGATCCTCGGGAGCAGAGGAAGTGGAGGAAATATGTAGAGCAGCTGGAACCGATGCCACGACAGAACCAGAGCATCTGCTCCGATGGCGCAAGGATCACGGGATCGAGCAATGAACTGGGGAACCTGGTTGTTTAGCCTTGAGGCCATGAGATCCATATCCGGCGTCCCCCGGCGAAGACAAATCTGCTGGAAGACTTCCGAATAGAGGGACCTCTCGCCCAAGGCAAGACCTTGGCAGCTGAGGAAGTCTGCTTCCCAACTCTCCACACCCGGTATGTGGATAGCAGAGATGAGCGAATGATTGGTCTCGGCCCAGCGTAGAATGTGGGTGACTTCGCGCATGGCTGCCCTGCTGCGGGTTTCCCCTTGCCGGTTGATATACGCAACGGCCGTGGCGTTGTCAGATTGGATTCTGATTGGATGGCATGTGAGAAGGTGGTGAAAATTGCGTAAGGCAAGTGTGATCGCTCGAATCTCCAAGATATTGATTGGGAGACGCGACTCTCGTGTGGACCAACGACCCTGTGCCGTGTGGTGATTGAAAACTTCGCCCCAGCCCAAAAGGCTGGCATCGGTGGTCACCATTAACCATACGAGCGACTCTCGTGTGGACCATCGACCCTGTGCCGTGTGGTGATTGAAAACTTCGCCCCAGCCCAAAAGGCTGGCATCTGTGGTCACCACTAACCATATGATTCTTTTTAGGCTATTTAGTGCTATTTTTTCTAGCTTTTACAAAGGGGCGTTGCTCTAAGTATAATAATGCAGAGCATCCTAAAGACACGCCCTAGCGGATCCTGTAAGCCACACCCCCTCAAGTAGATATAGTAGAAAAGATCAAATCTCTGGGACTGTATTTTAATTAAGCAGTGGGAACGAAGAACAAAAAATGCCCTTTTCTCCTGGTAACAGGTCCTCCATAAAGATCTGGACAACTTGAAAGAATCAAGAATATAACATGAGATTAGTTGAACTTTATCAAGTGTTGTAACCTAAAGTTTGTGGGTTCCAACTATCACAGGTGTTTAATAAGTATTTTAATATGGGACTTTGTGGGACCCCCCCAGGCTTCAGGGCCCAGGTCTGGCTGCAACTCCTGCACCCAATATAGTCAGACCACTGAATTTATCTAAAAGGAGAGCTAAGATACATCTAAATGATTGAGAAATAGTAATAAGTAAAAGTGCAGTAGCCGGTAAAGTTCTGGTAATGCATTGGAATTGAAATTCTGCAAAAAGGGAGAGTTCAAATTTTTATCAAAAAGGTGTCTACAGCTTTTAGGGTCGAGGGGGCTGATAATTTTTCATGTTTGACATTATTAGAAATATTAACCTCTGGATCAATAGAGTTTATCATATCGTAATATTTACTTTTTTGATAAATCTAATGAACAGGCTCTATACACAAGAAGTTCAGTAGTATCCAAGATACATTTCTTGAAACAAAAAGGCTCACAAAATTAGGACTTTGGCTATCTTTCTGGTACCTACTATTTGGGGACCCATTTTTATTTTCTACTGAACGCCCATCCCCCCTCCTATTATGTTTCTTTCCTCTCTCTGCCTTTTAATAAGAAATTCTACCATCTATTTGCAAGAATTTGCCTTCTTACAGCCTCATTTTCCACTTATCCAAAAATAAAGTCTTGTCATACGAACAGTTACAACCTCTACCACCCAGGATACCCTCTGTGCCCACCGCCCATAATGAACTTCTTGCTTCATTTGAGGGAGTTTTTTTGCTTGGAAAAGTTCTTCCTTTCTAGAAGATCCCAAGAACCCCATGACATTGCGTTCATTAAAAAAAATCTCAATGTTATTGCAGTGCCATCATGGGGCAAATTAATGATTACACCGAACACTTTGCATCGGCTGGTTGACTATAACATGGCAGATGGGATCCTCTTCTATAGAGACGTCTTTGCTCGGCCCATGATAGATGTCTCTGAACCTCCCTCGTACAAGCTTAGAATTCTTCATATATAATGGGTTTTCTACACTAACACCCCTTTAACAAAGATGAAGGCTATGTCCGCCTCGGCGAGTCATTGTGAGCGGAGGGCAGACAGGCGTCTGGGTCCGGTGTGCTTCCTATCGATTAATCATCTTGCCTCTTACCATGTAGCTGTCAAAGGCAGGCTCTGCTTCACCTAATTGGAATGGGTTGAATGGCTTTCCTCCTTGCACTTCATATCTTCTTTTTTTCATCGACGGATCCATTTTTTTTTTTTTAGACAACATTGTCTAACTTTTCACAAGTGAAAGTAGGAAGAGCCTCACTGTACATACAGCAGTAGGAAGGATTAGATACAAAAAGCAACCCAGGCTACTGATACACTGTGCTATGGCCAGTACAGGGACCCTGATTCCAGCGATGTGTCACTTACTAGGCTGTGTTTTATTGTTTCAATAAAATCAGTGTTTTATCAGCAGGAGATTATCAGTAGAGGACTAGCTGACACAAGCCATGTAGTCCACCTGCAGTGTAACCCCGCCCCCACCACTGATTGGTACATTTCTGTCTATGCGCAGTATAAACAGACGACTACTAATCAGTGCTGTGGGTGGGATTATACAGAGCTCAGCATTTAGAGCACTGCTAGATCCGCAGCAGAAAAAACAGATATTTTATCAAAACTCCAACAGCCAGCAATGCAAGTGATATGTCCCTGGAATCAGGGTCTCTGCCTCTACATTATGCTGCTATCAAATGAGTCAGCAAAAAATGCCATTAACCCTTAATTCATTTACCACTGCTTTTAATTGCACAAGCCGACACGTTATCTTTCTGCTGCAAAACCCGTTTACCTTTTGATTCTACAAGTGAAACGATTCTCAATCCTTCCTAATTTGCTCCAGAAACGTTATATGTTTCTTAAGCCAAAACACATCACTGTGCGCATTTTGTAATTCTTTAATATGGCTGTTCCCCATGACGGCGTGAATTTCGATGAACTTTCCCTATTTCTTGTGCATTCCACCACACCTTGTGCTGTGAGAGGACAATGAGATGATTTCACATTTAAAGGGAACACGCTATATAAAAAATTCCATTGACCTGCAGATGTGGGTTAATCTGCAGTGTTGTGGCACATGTGGCTACATAACTGAGAGCCCCGCTGCCAGGAGGAAATGGACTTTATTCCTCCCGGCAGGCTTGGTCTTTCATTCACAGGGGTGATGTCGGCACGGTTTCAGTCATCGCTCTGTGTATAGAAAGCGGTTGTCCGCTTTTAGAAAATTGGGCCCCGAACTGCAGCTCTCTTCCCCACCCTGCAGCATCTCCTCCAGCTTGATACACAGGAGCAGTCAGTCAAGCGGCATGAGTCAGCGGGGAATAGATATTATTATTTTTAAGTTTATAACGGTTGGCATTGTTTTGGGCTTCCAGCTGCTTTGGTATGACCCATAACCGTACTTCCATCTTTCCTTGAAGTCATTTTATGAAAGCCAGAAACTTTAGTGCAATTTTATTTTGCAACATTTTATGAAATGTGCTACTTTTTTTTTTTTAGTAAAAATTGCCAAAAAAAAGTCAAAGTGAAAAATACAAAGCATTTTTTGACTATGCAATGAAAAAAATCTTTAATAAACCCATCTTAAAAAATTCGGTGTAAAAAGAAAAAATAAAAGTAGCAAATAATCATTAGGACTCGATTTATCATGGTCAGTCCCCTTTTCTAGTCATTTGTGTGTATGAATAAACGTTTTCCATATTATCACACAGGGAGGTTGTAGTCCGTGCAATGAAATCGACTGCTCAGTGGTGAAATTTAATAATACTTTACATTGGAGTTGATTGGGTTTACCCACCGCACCTACACCAGCACTATTAGCACACGGTCAAAATAAGAACAGCAATCTTCTTATGTTTAAAACAATAAAGGACATTTGTAGCAGATATGGGAAAGAGAAATCTTTAGCAGATCGTGTTAGGATTCCGATATAGAACTTTTACAGTAGCTAGCGTTAGTACGGGAACTAAGAAAACAAAAAAAGAGTAGATATACAAAATAAACCAAACTTTTTATATACTGTATATGCACACAAAACAGTGCCTCTTAGTGTAACCCGCTTACACGTAACAATTTTATCACTGATGCAACAATTGCGAGAAAAAACAAAACAAAAACAAGTATAAATTATAAAAAAAAAGGTGCAAAACTGCCAGTCTACATCTGAACTCTACACGACACCAGGAACTCCAGAAAGGAATGACGCGTGCTTTGTGTTTAGCACCTACAGTGCAGATCTCATACTGCCGTATACTAGCCCTAGTAGTGGAGCAATTTCAGAAAACCCCTCTAAAGTGGGGTGGGAGAAAAAAAAGAAGAAAAGGTAGATCACGCTTCCGAAAAACTGCTGGAGATGGGATAGAAGTCTGGCGTCCATCAACGGATCTTGAAGTTAGTCCTTTGCTCCTTTTAGATGAATTGTCGTGCGATGGATGAACCGTCAGCCCCGGACAAGACAAGAGTGAACGGAGAGTTAACGGGTTAGATACAAATTCTAGAACAGAAGCAGTGAGATCCGAAATGAAAGAACATCGCCAAGACGAGGACACGTGCTTTAATCCCGGGGTTAGTCAATGAAAGCGAAGCTCCCGTTTAGTGCCGTAACGTGCCCGGAGAACAGGCTATCTCAGGATACTTGACTGCTTCTCGTTGATCGCGATTCCATATTGGTGGATCTTCTCTGAGACTTGGGTGCTTAACACATAAAAACGCTGTGCAGTACGGACAGTGCTTAGCGGCCGCAGACTGGCATTGGCCACTACAAAAATTTTTTTTAAAAAAAAAGGACAACATACCAACCAACATGGTCTTAACGTCTCAGCATGATGGAGGGCACGGAGATAACAGTCAACTGCTCTAGATTCCAGATTGGCAGCATGAGAGGCCCCATTTTTGTCCCCTTATCACATATTTCGGTCTCGCCTAGCAATCTCTACCATTTCAGTACGCGACTTGCCATTGTTCCATGGCAATATTATTTAATACCAAGGGCTGGGGAGAAAAAAAAAATAGACTGAGCATTTCTTGTTGAAGGCATGTTCACCTCCCGCCGTGGGTTTGACCTACAGCAGCTCAAAATACAGTATTTCTCATCGCAGTTTAGGCTATAAGTATTAACACACCATCTTAGGATGTAAGAAAAAGAAAAAAAAGCCTGTGTTGAAGTAGTGTGAAGCCTAAGATTTTGGTAACTATTACGTTGCGTGACGAGGGACCACCGCTGTTCATGGCCAGGGCACTGACCCACCAGCTTGTCATCAGACAATCGGGACGTGCGTCGTATTGCCCAGAGGCTTCACTGTAAGCGTCATTATCGTACGTCTTCACGTAAGGCCCTAATGATTACTTGTTACCTTAAAAAACAATTCCCCGTCTTCGAAGAGTTAAAAAAGGGCAAAACTGAACCCATGGTGCGTCGTAGGAATTATGGAAAGCTAGGTGTTATTTTTTGCTTTCTTCGCCCTCCTCTTTTTCCGGCTAGTTTCCTGATTTTTAATAGGTGATCTCTGTAGGTGTTAATAGGGGGCCAGAGATGCCTAATCGTACATTAATCTGACAAGCACCGACTTACTACCGTCCTGCCATGCTGCACTCCTGGTCCTCCTACATACAGGCAAACCAAAATATCTGGCCAAGGAAGGCAACAGAAGGTGTCATGTTTTCCTATAGACTTTATTATTTGTACAAGAGTTGGGGTGTTAAGAGGTCTCATTTCCTTGCACTCCGGTGGCGGTTTTTATGGAACTGATGGTCCTGTTGAACCAGGTCTTTTTGCCGCTTGCACTTCATTTAAGGCAAGACCGAGATGATGCTCCAGATCCTGAAAGAGAACCATGTAAAGCCCATTAAGAAAGTGTAAAGGTGGCAGATATCCATAAAATAGCTACTGGCCCAAGGGGAGGCATTTGTCTGACAGATTATATAGCAAAAACCTGCTGACAGATTCTCTTTAAATGCTGACAGCAGCATAATGGAGGGACAGCTACCCCGATTCCGGCGATGTGTCACTTAGTTTACTGGGTGCAGCAGGTGTGATACAATCACAATTTTCTCTGCTGCAGATCTGGCAGACCTCAGAATGCTGGGCTGTGTATAACCCCGCCCACACCACTGATTGGCTGCTTTGTGTCAATATAGAATGTACCTGGAAAGCTGCCAATCCGTGCTGGGGGCGTGCTTGGACCAGGTGGCATGAGACACCTAGTCCTGCAGTGATAATCTCCTGCTGGTAAAATACTGATTTTATTGAAACCGCAAAACACAGACCAGTTAGTAACACTTCACTGGAATCAGGGTCCCTGTGTCTACGTAATGTGGCTATCATATTACATAGCAAAAAGCTGCGGATAGATTCCCTTTAACACTTGGCTGAGCAAAGGATAAATCAATATGAAGTATAACAAATCTATGGTGTATGGGGGCCTCCAGAATGTGACTTTATAGCAGATGTTGGGGCAAAACTTGGAGTCCCTCTCTACTGTACCTGCTGCATGATCCTGCAAAAATCAGCCAACTTTTAGCACATATGTATAGTGATCAAAAGAGATCCATATGCAAAGCAGAAGTTGAGCTCTTACGAGTAACCGTTATTTTAATATTTATGAAAGAAATCTGATTCTCTTTCCTCCTGGACTGATCTTTCACTCTGGCTAAAATCTGTATTCAGTAAAAAAAAAAGTTCCCATTTCTGAAATAAGAGATGACAATTGGTGCCTAGAACATTCTATGGAGGGGGGAGGAGTTACAGTTTTCCATAGAACTTTATGAGCACCAACTGTCTTCTCCCATGTCAATAAGGGGAAAGGCTGTATTCACTGTAGATCGTTTTTACCCATGAATTGAGAATGAAAGATCAGTCGAGAAGGAGAAAGAAGCAGATTTCTCTGATAGAATATGCTACAAAGTTCCATATATTCAACATATTTGCTATTGATTTATGGAGAAACAAAACAAGAAAAAATAAATAAAATATAGGTACACTTTCAGCTTTAGTGGAAATTCAATCTTCCGACAGTGCTCTAAAATTATCAGACTGGTGTCCACTATTAATAGTGGTCAATGCTTTCTCTTTTTTACCTGTGCAGATAAGATTTGTGACGGATGCTTTACTTGTATCTTACACTCGGCTTCTACCAGCTGAAGTTTAGTCTGAGCCAATTCTAGCTCCATTTCCCGTAACTGGTTTTTAAGAGTCTCCTTCTCTTCATCAGTGTCCTCCTCCTCCTCGGAGTTCTCCTTCTTGGTGCTGACCAACTTCACTCTTCCTTCTGTGTTGAAGAACTCTCGGCAGCGTTCAAAGCCTTCAACTTTTTGCTAAGTGGTCAAAAGCAGAAAAGAATTATTATGGGAATCTGATAAATAAATGTTGCTTCTCAAAACCAATACATCTAACCCATTATATGAGGAAAGAACAACACCTGAAGAGATGCCGAACAAACGTCTGTTTCCATAACTGTCCATAGACGTTACTGTAGAGCGCCATGCTTCCCCAAGCTTTCCTATCCACCGCCGGACTGAAAGGGACAACACTGGACACCTCCTATCATTCTCTCGACGTGAGGTTTTCCTCTATCCATATTTTTCAAATATACTGTAAATCTCTATGGTTTTAATAGCATTTAAGTCAATATTTGTTTCACACCGCTGGCGCTTTTATATATTTTTTGCTTTGCAAAAGTAAACATTTCTAAATATTCCGATAATAAAAAATATTAGTCATTTTAAAGGTCAAATAACGCTATTACCCTGCAGATACAAGGTTAATCTGCAGGTGGTTAATAGCATTATGAAGGTGCCTGACCACCGAACTGAAAGTGCGGCACCCAGGAGAAAGTCAACTTTATTCTTTCCAGGAGCCGCCGGCTTTCAGTCATCAGCGGCGGAGATGCACTTACAGGGGGTTTCCTGTGGAAAAAAGTAATCACCTCTCCACAGGATAAGTGATAACATATTGATTGGTGGGGGTCTGACTGCTTGGACCCATTCAGCAAAATGTGGAACTTTTTATCCCCATTAGACTGGAGTGGCATGTCCGACTAGATCACTGATCCATTCATTCCCTCAGTGGCTGCACTTGTTTTTTTCTGGAAGCCCCAAAGAGAATGAATGGAGCTGCGGTCAGAAATCCCACCTGCCGCTGCATTTTAAAATAGTGATAAAAGTGTCCTGTCAGGGATAAAACCTCCCCATTCTTCCGATCGATGCAATTTCTAATGGTCGGATCTAAGCGATCACCTATCCTGTGGAGCCCATGGATCAGTGATAACTTGTTTTAACCAAGAACCCCATTAATGTAAACTACCGTAATTATACATCCCAGTTATTGGGGCACACGGTAGACGTGCAGCAGCCGCCTGTGTTTTACAGCCGATGCTCCACTATAATGACAGATATTTGCATATAGCTGTAGGGTGGGCCCCTAGAGTCCATTCCTCTGGTGGGCCCCAGACACCCCAATCTGACCCTGGCTGCTGCTGTTTAACGCTATTGACGTGTGGGCCCGCGCCCGCACGTGAATAGTTAACAGCCGCCAGCCAATCTGAGGCTGGCAGCTGACGTCAGTCCCAGTGGACATGTCGTCGGCATGTGACGTCATTGTCAGTCGCCGGCGGGTGCACGCTTCAGCTGTGTGGAGAGAGCAGGAGCGCGGTCAGGTAAGCACTGAGTGAAAATTTGCATTACAATTGGGGATCTACCCCCCTGGCGCCTATACATTTAACGTATTGTGCATAGCATATGCACAGCACACAGGTGGCATAAGTGCAAAATGCGCCCCCCCATCACCAGTCATTCAACCTGTCAGATGCTGCAACCTACATGGTCTGCTGTACCTAAGCGGTTAGACCGATGGAGTGCACCTGTGATGTCATGACACAGTGATGATTATTGGCAAACTTTATCATTTATTGTCATTGAGAAAAGTCACAGGTTTGACATGTGGGGGTGACACCATTAGGCCCAGCTTAAGATCTACAAAACAGGAAAACTATTTTTGGTAACCTTTGTGTGTATTGAGCCGGGGGGGGGGGGGGGCGGGGGCGGCAAACTTGGGAACAGCCCCGGGCGGCAAAAGCTCTAGCTACGCCTCTGCTAGAAAGGTATTAAAAAGTGTTCTCCAAACACAAGGTTGATGACCAAGAATGGCGACTCTAGACAACTGCCCATATAGCCCACCTAGAGACTATTGAAGGCTTTTTATTGAGGTCTCAAGTTCAAGCGGCATAGGTAGAGAGTTCTATAAAAAAAAAAGCTTTGTAACAAGCGGCAGTACGTTTTATTACAGGCAAGACAATTATACTAATGAAAATATATTAGAGAAATGCACACAATAAAATGCTCCAATATCTGACAGCCATTACCCAAGATTCAGTCAGTCTGAACGTACCCGGATTTTCTCAATTTCGGCTTTGTTTGCCGACTGCTGCTTCTCTAGTCGATCACTCAGCTGGGAACATATCTGCAAATGAACAAGAGAGTGGAATTACTTAACCGACAGAGATTTTCATTTATTATCCATAGTACCAAACAGCTAAAACTATTGTCCAGGATTATGATAACGATGACTGATATTTACAATCAGTGATGAATATCCGATCGTTGCTGGGGGTCCGACACCCAACCAGACGGCAGTTTTCGTCTCCGAATGTAAGAAGTGGACACAGCCGAGACAGCACAGCGTTACTTACAAGAACTGATGCTCAAATAAATATAAAATACACAAACAATAACAATCTGACCCCATCCTGTCCTTCAATCTTACTATGCCTAAATGCAAAAATTGCAATCAAAAGGTTGAAATATTTATGGCAATTTTCTAGATGTCTCGAGCTCAATATTTCCCTGTCGCAAACCTGTGACTGTAAAAAAAAAAAGAAGTTACGGTATCTGCAGAATGAGCACTGCGGACCCCACTGCGCTGTCTGCGATCGGACACATATAGTTAAACTTCCACCCTCCGAACAGTTAAGGCCGTGTTCCCACGATGAGTATTTGGTGCAGAAAATATGCAACACCAAAGCTTACCAATTAAGTAAGAAAATACAGAGTCAAAAACTCATCTGCTTAGATCTCACAGAGCTCAGTTTCTTCATCTTCCTCTCATCCTGTACTCATGATGGGCACCATAAATTGTCTGACAAGTTCCCTTTAACTTTCCGAACCATGTACATTACACTTGTGCCATAAATGAATGACAGACGTGGACCTGTCACCGGCATAAAGGACCGAGAGCGGAACGATCCAGCAGGTAATCTATTCACCAGGAATCGGTGACGGCAGTGTGAGCACTGACTTATTCATTGTCTACCCCGACCACATGGTTTATTTCTGGACTTTCCACGACTCGTCCTCTATGCATTGTTTAAGCGATGCACAGCTACAGCTTTCTTATTATCTATCTATTATCTATCCATCTATCTATCTATATATATATATTATCTATCTATATATCTATTATCTATCTATCTATATATCTATTATCTATCTATCTATCTATCTATCTATCTATCTATCTATCTATAATATATCTATTATCTATCTATCTATTATCTATCCATCTATCTATATATCTATTATCTATCTATATATATATATTATCTATCTATCTATCTATATATCTATTATCTATCTATCTATTATCTATCTATTATCTATCTATCTATTATCTATCCATCTATCTATATATCTATTATCTATATATATATATTATCTATCTATCTATCTATCTATATATCTATTATCTATCTATCTATCTATCTATCTATTATCTATCTATTATCTATCCATCTATCTATCTATATATTATCTATCTATATATCTATATATCTACTATCTATATATCTATTATCTATCCATCTATCTATATATCTATCTATATATCTATTATCTATCTATATATCTATATATCTATTATCTATCTATCTATTATCTATCTATTATCTATCCATATATTATCTATCTATATATCTATATATCTATTATCTATCTATCTATTATATATCTATCTATTATCTATCTATCTATTATCTATCTATTATCTATCCATCTATCTATCTATATATTATCTATCTATATATCTATTATCTATATATCTATTATCTATCTATCTATTATCTATCTATCTATTATCCATCTATCTATATATCTATTATCTATCTATATATCTATATATCTATTATCTATCTATCTATTATCTATCTATTATCTATCCATATATTATCTATCTATATATCTATATATCTATTATCTATCTATCTATTATATATCTATCTATTATCTATCTATCTATCTATCTATCTATTATCTATCTATTATCTATCCATCTATCTATATATATATATATTATCTATCTATATATCTATTATCTATCTATCTATCTATTATATATCTATCTATTATCTATCTATTATCTATCCATCTATCTATATATATATTATCTATCTATATATATATATATTATCTATCTATATATCTATTATCTATCTATCTATCTATCTATCTATCTATTATCTATCTATTATCTATCCATCTATCTATATATATATTATCTATCTATATATCTATATATCTATTATCTATCTATCTATCTATCTATCTATCTATCTATCTATTATCTATCTATCTATCTATCTATTATCTATCTATCTATTATCTATATTTCTATCTATTATCTATCTTTCTATCTATTATCTAACTATATATCTATTATCTATCTTTCTATCTATCATCTATCTATCATCTATCTATTATCTATCTACTATCTATATATATATTATCTATCTATCTATATATCTATTATCTATCTATCTATCTATTATCTAACTATATATCTATAATATATTGATCTAGCCATCTATTATCTATCTATATATATCTATTATCTATCTATCTATTATCTATCTATATATCTATTATCTATCTATCTATCTATCTATCTATCTATTATCTAACTATATATCTATAATATATCGATCTAGCCATCTATTATCTATCTATATATCTATTATCTATCTATCTATCTATTATCTATCTATATATCTATTATCTATCTATTATCTATCTATATATCTATTATCTATCTATTATCTATCTATATATCTATTATCTATCTATCTATCTATCTATCTATCTATCTATCTATCTATTATCTATCTACAGTATATATATATATATATATATATAATATCTAGCTATCTATTATCTATCTATTATCTATCATCTATCTATCTATCTATTATCTATCTATCTCTATCATCTCTCTCACGGTGACATCATAATTAGACCGATGACACAAGTGATGTGATGACATCATCACATTCTATATTCCAGTATTACAGCCTAAGGGAATCACTGCCTTACAGACTCCCAAGGGTGAGGTAGCCCCTTTTGTTTTTGTGATAAACGAAGCAAAAATTGTTTGTAAAAATGTCTAAAGAGAGAAGAAGAGCCCAAAGAGATCGGGTTCTGACAGAGAGGAGAGGAATCAATTTTGAGCAGGTACCATTGTTCGCTTTAGGGCGAAATGACACTATAATACCGGACATGGACACTGACGCCTCAGAAATGGCGGCCAAACGTCAAAATCTGAGAAAGACCAAAAGATATGAGATCCTGATGAAGAAAAGGAATCTGGAGAACCTCATGGAGTCTCACTCTGCAGTCTCCGCTGATCTTCAGAGGGCCATTCTCAGCTCCTTGAAAAAAATCGGAGCTCTGGCCCCTGAAATACGGAGGAAGAAGAAAGATGCCATCCTCAATAATCGGAGAAACATCAGCGCAGAGTTAGAGCTGGAAGAGGCTCTCCATGAAACACCAAGACAAGTCACAATCTTCAGATCTGAATTTCTGGAGACACCGAACCTACGAAGAGCGGCAGCCCAGAAGAGGATCAGGAACAGCAGAGACTGGGTTGTCCAATCTAGGAGAGGTCTCATCGATGCCAAACCCATTATAAATGGGAAAGGTGCATTACGGAGGTCCAGGACATCAGCTGAGAACATCGCCATCCCAGATAAACAGCTGAGTGATTCTCCACCAAATACACCACTGGATAAAGAGGAACCAGGTAAGATGGAAACTGCTCTGTATAATAAGGCTGGGGTGAGGGGGATTATACTCCGAATATTATGTACAGGCCTCAGTTATCAAAAGGGCAGAAAAACTGTCCTTGTTGTCCATAGCAACCAATCACGATGCGGTTTTCATTGTTCCATGGAATGTTAAGAAATGGAATTTGTGCTGTGATTCGTTGCTATGGGCAACAGGGACGTTTTGCTAATAGACAGTTTTGATAAATGAGAGTCAAAATATTAGACATTTCCTGCTCATTTACATAATTCTGTTTAAAACTAGATTACATGCTCTGGAGCTATATTTGTTAACCCCTTCTTGACCTGGTAACCGTCCGTTTTTTTCCTTACTCCTTATAAAACCCATAACTATGTATTTTTATTTTTTCTGCCAATGTAGCCGTATGTGGACTTGTTTATTTGGTGGACCGAGCTGTAGTTCTGAACACTAGGGTTGAGCGAAACGGATCGTTCATTTTCAAAAGTCGCCGACTTTTGGCAAAGTCGGGTTTCATGAAACCCGACCCGACCCCTGTGCGGGGTCGGCTATGCGGTACGCGACTTTCGCGCCAAAGTCGCGTTTCAATGACGCGAAAAGCGCCATTTCTCAGCCAATGAAGGTGGACGCAGAGTGTGGGCAGCGTGATGACATAGGTCCTGGTCCCCACCATCTTAGAGAAGGGCATTGCAGTGATTGGCTTGCTGTCTGCGGCGTCACAGGGGCTATAAAGGGGCGTTCCCGCCGACCGCCATCTTACTGCTGCTGATCTGAGCGTAGGGAGAGGTTGCTGCCGCTTCGTCAGAAGCAGGGATAGCGTTAGGCAGGGTCCATTAACCACCAAACCGCTTGTGCTGTAGCGATTTCCACTGTCCAACACCACCTTTGTTTGCAGG
Organism: Ranitomeya imitator; assembly: GCF_032444005.1. Lineage (NCBI taxonomy): Eukaryota > Metazoa > Chordata > Amphibia > Anura > Dendrobatidae > Ranitomeya > Ranitomeya imitator. The sequence continues at coordinate 627,935,854 of NC_091283.1, read as the reverse complement.
GACAATGGAAGCTACATTTTTTTTTTTCCTCAGCGCTGTAGCTCATTGGGCTGCCCTAGAAGGCTCCCTGATAGCTGCATTGCTGTGTGTACGCCGCTGTGCAAACCAACTGCTTTTTTCAAAGCACAAATCCTGCTGTTCCTTCCTTTCCGCACAGCTATCTTGTTTGTTTGTCCACACTTTTTATTTAATTTGTGCAGCAGTCCACTCCTTATTGCTGCCTGCCATACCTGGCTGAGATTACTGCAGGGAGATAGTAATTGTAGGACAGTCCCTGTTTTTTTTTTTTTTTTTTTTTAATTCTCCCTAAAAAAAAAAGCTATGGGAGATTAAGATTGGCATTTCTGCTCGAGTGCCATCCCTGTGTGTGCCATCTCACATAGTGTGCCATAGAAAGCCTAATTTTTTTTTCTGTTTTTTTTTTTGGGGGGGGTTCTAAATTCTCCCTGAAAAAAAAAAAAAACAGTGGGAGATTAATATTGGCCTTTGGGCTTGTGTGCCAGTCCTAAGTGTGCCATCTCTCTCTCAAATAGTGGGCCATAGAAAGCCTATTTTTTTTTTTTTTTATTGGGTTTATAAATTTCCCCTGAAAAAAAAAAACAGTGGGAGATTAATATTGGCCTTTCGGCTTGTGTGCCATTCCTGAGCGTGCCATCTCTCTCTCTCAGATAGTGGGCCATAGAAAGCCTATTTTTTTTTTTTATTTGGTTTCTAAATTCTCTCTGAAAAAATCACTTTTTTTTATTTGTTTTCTAAATTCTTCTTTAAAAAAATCTTTTTTTGGGGGGGTTTCTAAATTCTCCCTGAAAAAATAAAAAAAAACAGTGGGAGATTAATATTTACATTTGTGCTTCAGTGACAGTCCTGCGTGTGTGGCATCTCTCTCATTTGGTGCCACCAAAAACAGAGTGTGTAACATTGTGCCTGATTTTCGTTGCGGTCTCACCCACCTGTAAAGGGGTATCTAAATCATACTGAAGTTATAGCTCACCGTGTAAGTTGTTTGACAGCAACAAATACCGTTAGTTTGGTTACGTTTTTAAAACAATGAGGAAGTCTGGTGGAAGAGGTCGTGGCCGGGGGCGTTCATTGTCAGCTGGTAATGAGGGTAGTGGTAGTGGTGGAGCATCAGGTGGTCGTGGGAAAAAAAATATTGCACCTAAGTCTGGAGCTGTGGAGCCAGGTTCATCGTCTGGCTACACAAGGCCACGAACGCTCCCTTTTCTGGGAGTAGGAAAACCGCTTTTAAAGCCGGAGCAGCAAGAGCAAGTTTTGGCTTATCTTGCTGACTCAGCCTCTAGCTCTTTTGCCTCCTCTTTTGAAACTGGTAAATGTAAAAGCAGCGCGTCGTTAGTGGATGTTCACGGTCAGGGACAAGTCGCTTCCTTGTCCTCTACAGCAAAAACAACAACAGAGAGGGATGCAGCAGGCGACACAACGGGTTACTCCATGGAGTTCTTTACACATACCGTCCCTGGCTTAGAAAGTGAAGCAGTTAACAGGCCATTCCCATTACAAGTTGAATCTGACATGGAGTGCACTGATGCACAGCCACAGCCAGACTACTATGCTGGTCCTTTGACTCAGACCACAACATTGCCCTCGCAGGGTACTGATCCAGAATCAGACCCTGATGAGACTATGTTGCCCCGTCACGAACGCTCTACCACTGACTTACACGGTGACACAGACGGAGTTGCGCACGAGCTAGAAGAGGAGGTTATAGATGACCCAGTTGTTGACCCCGATTGGCAGCCATTGGGGGAACAGGGTGCAGGCAGCAGTAGTTCTGAAGCGGAGGAGGAGGGGCCGCAGCAGTCATCAACATCGCAACAGGTTCCATCTGCCGGGCCCGTAGATGGGACAAAACGCGTGGCAAAGCCAAAACCTGTTGGAGGACAGCGTGGCCATCCGGTTAAAGCTCAGTCTGCAATGCCTGAAAAGGTATCCGATGCTAGAAAGAGTGCAGTCTGGCATTTTTTTAAACAAAATCCAATTGATCAGCGCAAAGTCATCTGTCAAAAATGTTCAACTACCTTAAGCAGAGGGCAGAATCTGAAAAGTCTCAATACAAGTTGCATGCATAGACATTTAACCACCATGCATTTGCAAGCCTGGACTAACTACCAAACGTCCCTTAAGGTTGTAGCACCCTCGGCCAATGAAGCTAGTCAGCAACGCAACATCCCTTCCGGCAGTGTAGGGCCACCATTTTCCGCACCACCTGCAGTATCTGTGCAGGTTTCTTTGCCAGGCCAAAGCAGTCAGGGTCAGGGAATCACCAGTTTCATAGTAGGAAACACTGCATCTAGGGCACCGGCGGCAACAATACCATCTCCCACCGTCTCTCAGTCTGCCATGTCCACCGGCACCCCCTGCTAGTTCCACGATCTCCAGCTCTCCAGTCCAGCTCACCCTACATATGACTATGGTTAGAAAAAGGAAGTACTTAGCCTCGCATCCGCGTACACAGGGTTTGAATGCCCACATAGCTAGACTAATCTCGTTAGAGATGATGCCCTACCGGTTAGTTGAAAGCGAAGCTTTCAAAGCCCTGATGGACTATGCTGTACCACGCTATGAGCTACCCAGTCGACACTTCTTTTCCAGAAAAGCCATCCCAGCCCTCCACCAGCATGTTAAAGAGCGCATCGTCCATGCACTCAGGCAATCTGTGAGCACAAAGGTGCACCTGACAACAGATGCATGGACCAGTAGGCATGGCCAGGGACGTTACGTGTCCATCACGGCACACTGTGTGAATGTGGTGGATGCAGGGTCCACAGGGGACAGCAATTTTGGGACAGTTCTGCCTAGCCCACAGTCTAGGAAACAGTTGGCTGTAGCCGTTCGCACCCCCTCCTCCTCGTCCTCCTGCAGAAGCGAGAGCTCGTCCACAGACCGCAGTCGCACAACCACTCCATCCGCAGCTGCCACTGTTGCACACTAGGTCTCCCATTATGGGGCAGCTACTGGCAAACGTCAGCAGGCTGTATTGGCTATGAAGTGTTTGGGCGACAACAGACACACCGCGGAAGTTCTGTCCAAGTTCTTGCAGAAAGAAACGCAGTCGTGGCTGGGCACTGTAGATCTTGAGCCAGGCAAGGTAGTGAGTGATAGCGGAAGGAATTTCATGGCTGCCATCTCCCTTTCCCAACTGAAACACATTCCTTGCCTGGCTCACACCTTAAACCTGGTGGTGCAGTGCTTCCTGAAAAGTTATCCGGGGTTATCCGACCTGCTCCTCAAAGTGCATGGACTTTGCTCACATATCCGCCGTTCGCCCGTACACTCCAGCCGTATGCAGACCTATCAGCGTTCTTTGAACCTTCCCCAGCATCGCCTAATCATAGACGTTGCAACAAGGTGGAACTCAACACTGCACATGCTTCAGAGACTGTGCGAACAGAGGCGGGCTGTTATGTTTTTGTGGGAGGATACACATACACGGGCAGGCAGTAGGATGGCAGTCATGGAGTTGTCAGGTGTGCAGTGGTCGAAGATACAAGACATGTGTCAAGTCCTTCAGTGTTTTGAGGAATGCACACGGCTGGTTAGTGCAGACAACGCCATAATAAGCATGAGCATCCCCCTAATGCGTCTGCTGATGCAAAGTTTGACGCACATAAAGGATCAGGCGTCTGCAGCAGAGGAAGAGGAAAAGCCTTGATGACAGTCAGCCATTGTCTGGCCAGGGCAGTGTACAGGACGAGGTAGCGGGCGAAGAGGAGGAGGAGGAGGAGGAGGACGAGGAGGATGATGGGGATGATTATATTTTTAATGAGGAAGCTTTTCCGGGGCCACTGGAAATTGGTGGCGTGGCAAGGCCGGGTTCTGGTTTTTTGAGGGACACAAGTGACGTAGATTTGACAGCTGGAACTTTGGCCCACATGGCGGATTATGCCTTACGTATCCTCAAAAGGGACACACGCATTACTAAAATGATGAACGATGACGATTACTGGTTGGCCTGCCTCCTTGATCCTCGCTATAAAGGCAAATTGCAAAATATAATGCCACATGAGAACTTGGAACTAATATTAGCAACCAAACAATCAACTCTTGTTGACCGTTTGCTTCTGGCATTCCCAGCACACAGCGCCCGTGATCGTTCTCACACGAGCTGCAGGGGCCAGCAGACCAGAGGTGTTAGAGGGGCAGAAATCAGAAGTGGCGTTGGACAGAGGGGTTTTCTGACCAGGTTGCGGAGTGATTTTGCTATGACCGCAGACAGGACAGGTACTGCTGCATCAATTCAAAGTGACAGGAGACAACATTTGTCCAGTATGGTTACTAACTATTTTTCATCCCTTATCGACGTTCTCCCTCAACCGTCATTCCCATTTGATTACTGGGCATCCAAATTAGACACCTGGCCAGAATTGGCAGAATATGCATTGCAGGAGCACGCTACAGGAGCACGCTACACTGCAAGATTGTGACCCTGCTGAAAGTCAGGTCCCCCTTCCCGCATACCATACCACCTTACACGGGGACAAAGAGGAAGGTGCAGATGAAGGTGCAGGTTCCTTCATCAGGTGGGGGGAGGTCACTGGCACAGGGCCCCTCATAGTACGCAAAAGTGTCGCTGCCGGTGGGAGGCGCCCCCGCCGTGCAAACACACCGCTGTACTTTGAGGGGCCCTGTGCCAGTGCCAATGCCAACGAGGGGCCCCCCCCCTGCTTGCTCAGGATCACAGCACTTGTAAAGTTGAAATACTTATCTCTCCCTGCTCCACTGCCGTGACGTGGTCCAGATTTACTGGGCCCACTAAATACTTGAACCGGCCCTACCCCCCACAACTTTAGCCAAATGACCCCCAATTTCCAATGCCTAACTATTATTATAAGGGAAATTAAGATTGACAAGCTTCATTAAGAAGAATGGATGGTTTTGACATTAAAATGGGCACTCTAGGTGTTTTCCTGGCCCCCACTCACTGCCGACTATGCTGCCCCATTGACTTGCATTGGGTTTCGTGTTTCGGTCGATCCCGACTTTACGTCATAATCGGCCGATTTCACTCGACCCGACTTTTGAGATAGTCGGGTTTTGCGAAACCCGGCTCGACTCTAAAAAGGTCAAGGTCGCTCAACTCTACTGAACACTATTTATTTTACCTTTCAATATTTTGGAAAATAGGTAAAAAGATTGAGAGACCGCTTTATTTCTTCCGGAAAGATAGCTAATTTGCATATTTTTTCTCCCAGTTGTCAATTCTCCTTAAGAAGAAACATCAGCATCTAGACCCATATTTCTGCACAAAACATTTTTTTTAAATCCCAGGTTATTTGACATATAATAGAATAGGCCATGTCTTTCCATACAGGAATTCCGCTAGCAATGCAATGTTCACTGGAACAGATTTCCCCAAATTGCATTATATACTCTTCTAAAATTCTTGTGCCAAATTCCCTCACACCAGGCTGTTCATCTCATTCATTAGGACCTATGAATATTGCTGAAAATTGCCAGTTTTTATGTGTCCAGAGGACATCTGCTGGAGACAGTGTGTAACCTGGAGGTAGAGTCAGTGCGGACCCACAGGCTGCTCTAAAAGGGTCTAACGCTGCTGAGAGATAGCAAAAATCACATTCCCATGCTTGGCTCCATCACACCCAGAAGACATTGCCAAATTGCTAATTAAGCCAGGCAGAAATAAGTATTTGTGGTAGAACAGCTGGAGGCCACGGAGAGCTGGAGTAAGAGAGTACTGGCAACTCGGATTCAGAAGGAAAAACATAGAAAGTGCAAAGACCCTGCCACAGTCTACGGAGGGAAATGGCAGCACTGCAAGGGGTACAGTCACACTGACACCAAACCGAATATTTAGGACTCTGCATATAGAAAAAAACCTCCTGAAACATTTCCATCATCTACATTGCAGGACAGAATGAACATGAATCATTGCATTATCATTAAATGGCGGGGATCATGTAATGAAAGGCACAGTTCTGTTAGAGCGTTAGAAATAGGAACAGTGTGCGTTATACACCGAAAATGTTATGTATTCATCTTTTAGGTCTCTTTCAGCAAAATCTAAAATATTTTGTATCTACAGCTAATATCTACAATGACACCGTATGTCCAGCTAATATCTACAATGACGCCGTATGTACAGCTATTATCTACAATGACGCCGTATGTACAGATAATACCTACAATGATGCTGTATGTACAACTAATACCTACAATGACGCCGTATGTACAGCTAATACCTACAATGACGTCGTCTGTATAGCTAAAACCTACAATGACGCCGTATGTACAGCTAATACCTACAATGACGCCGTCTGTACAGCTAAAACCTACAATGACGCCGTATGTACAGCTATTATCTACAATGACGCCGTATGTACAGCTAATACCTACAATGACGCTGTATGTACAGCTATTATCTACAATTACGCCGTATGTACAGCCGATACCTACAATGACACCGGATGTACAGCTATTATCTACAATGACACTGTATGTACAGCTATTATCTACAATGACGCCGTATATACAGCTAATACCTACAATGACGCCGTCTGTACAGCTAATATCTACAATGACGCCGTATGTACAGCTAATATCTACAATGACGCCGTATGTACAGCTAATATCTACAATGACACCGTCTGTACAGCCGATACCTACAATGACACCGGATGTACAGCTATTATCTACAATGACGCCGTATGTACAGCTAATACCTACAATGACGCCATCTGTACAGCTAATATCTACAATGACGCCGTCTGTACAGCCGATACCTACAATGACACCGGATGTACAGCTATTATCTACAATGACACCGTATGTACAGCTATTATCTACAATGACGCCGTATATGCAGCTAATGCCTACAATGACGCCGTCTGTACAGCTAATATCTACGACGTCATCTGTACAGCCGATACCTACAATGACGCCGTATGTACAGCTAATATCTACAATGACGCCGTATGTACAGCTAATATCTACAATGACGCCGTATGTACAGCTAATATCTACAATGACGCCGTATGTACAGCTAATATCTACAATGACACCGTATGTACAGCTAATATCTACAATGACCCCGTATGTACAGCTAATATCTACAATGACGCCGTATGTACAGCTAATATCTACAATGATGCCGTATGTACAGCTAATATCTACAATGATGCCGTATGTACAGCTAATATCTACAATGACGCCGTATGTACAGCTAATATCTACAATGACGCCGTATGTACAGCTAATATCTACAATGACCCCGTATGTACAGCTAATATCTACAATGACGCCGTATGTACAGCTAATATCTACAATGACGCCGTATGTACAGCTATTATCTACAATGACCCCGTATGTACATCTAATATCTACAATGACGCTGTATGTACAGCTAATACCTACAATGACTCCGGATGTACAACTAATATCTACAATGACGCCGTATGTACAGCTAATACCTACAATGACGCTGTATGTACAGCTAATATCTACAATGACACCGTATGTACAGCTAATATCTACAATGACGCCGTATGTACAGCTAATATCTACAATGACCCCGTATGTACAGCTAATATCTACAATGATGCCGTATGTACAGCTAATATCTACAATGACGCCGTATGTACAGCTATTACCTACAATGACCACGGATGTACAGCTAATATCTACAATGACGCCGTATGTACAGCTAATATCTACAATGACACCGTATGTACAGCTATTATCTACAATGACCCCGTATGTACAGCTAATATCTACAATGACACTGTATGTACAGCTAATATCTACAATGATGCCGTATGTACAGCTAATATCTACAATGATGCCGTATGTACAGCTAATATCTACAATGACGCCGTATGTACAGCTAATATCTACAATGACGCCGTATGTACAGCTAATATCTACAATGACCCCGTATGTACAGCTAATATCTACAATGACGCCGTATGTACAGCTAATATCTACAATGACGCCGTATGTACAGCTATTATCTACAATGACCCCGTATGTACATCTAATATCTACAATGACGCTGTATGTACAGCTAATACCTACAATGACTCCGGATGTACAACTAATATCTACAATGACGCCGTATGTACAACTAATACCTACAATGACGCCGTATGTACAGCTAATATCTACAATGACGCCGTATGTACAGCTAATATCTACAATGACGCCGTATGTACAGCTAATATCTACAATGACGCCGTATGTACAGCTAATATCTACAATGACGCCGTATGTACAGCTAATATCTACAATGACGCCGTATGTACAGCTAATATCTACAATGACGCCGTATGTACAGCTAATATCTACAATGACGCCGTATGTACAGCTAATATCTACAATGACCCCATATGTACAGCTAATATCTACAATGACGCCGTATGTACAGCTAATATCTACAATGACGCCGTATGTACAGCTATTATCTACAATGACCCCGTATGTACATCTAATATCTACAATGACGCTGTATGTACAGCTAATACCTACAATGACTCCGGATGTCCAGCTATTATCTACAATGACCCCGTATGTACAGCTAATATCTACAATGACACTGTATGTACAGCTAATATCTACAATGATGCCGTATGTACAGCTAATATCTACAATGATGCCGTATGTACAGCTAATATCTACAATGACGCCGTATGTACAGCTAATATCTACAATGACGCCGTATGTACAGCTAATATCTACAATGACCCCGTATGTACAGCTAATATCTACAATGACGCCGTATGTACAGCTAATACCTACAATGACGCCATATGTACAGCTAATATCTACAATGACGCCGTATGTCCAGCTAATATCTACAATGACGCCGTATGTACAGCTAATATCTACAATGACGCCGTATGTACAGCTAATATCTACAATGACGCAGTATGTACAGCTAATATCTACAATGACACCGTATGTACAGCTATTATCTACAATGACGCCGTATATGCAGCTAATGCCTACAATGACGCCGTCTGTACAGCTAATATCTACAATGACGCCGTATGTACAGCTAATATCTACAATGACGCCGTATGTACAGCTAATATCTACAATGACGCCGTATGTACAGCTATTATCTACAATAACCCCGTATCTACAGCTAATATCTATAATGACGCTATATGTACAGCTAATACCTACAATGACGCCGTATGTACAGCTATTATCTACAATGACCCCGTATGTACAGCTAATATCTACAATGACGCTGCATGTACAGCTAATATCTACAATGACGCCGTATGTACAGCTATTATCTACAATGACCCCGTATGTACAGCTAATATCTACAATGACGCTGCATGTACAGCTAATACCTACAATGACTCCGGATGTACAGCTAATATCTACAATGACGCCGTATGTACAGCTAATATCTACAATGATGCCGTATGTACAGCTAATATGTACAATGACGCTGTATGTACAGCTATTATCTACAATGACCACGGATGTACAGCTAATATCTACAATGACGCCGTATGTACAGCTAATATCTACAATGACGCAGTATGTACAGCTAATATCTACAATGACACCGTATGTACAGCTATTATCTACAATGACGCCGTATATGCAGCTAATGCCTACAATGACGCCGTCTGTACAGCTAATATCTACGACGTCATCTGTACAGCCGATACCTACAATGACGCCGTATGTACAGCTAATATCTACAATGACGCCGTATGTACAGCTAATATCTACAATGACGCCGTATGTACAGCTAATATCTACAATGACGCCGTATGTACAGCTAATATCTACAATGACACTGTATGTACAGCTAATATCTACAATGACCCCGTATGTACAGCTAATATCTACAATGACGCCGTATGTACAGCTAATATCTACAATGATGCCGTATGTACAGCTAATATCTACAATGATGCCGTATGTACAGCTAATATCTACAATGACGCCGTATGTACAGCTAATATCTACAATGACGCCGTATGTACAGCTAATATCTACAATGACCCCGTATGTACAGCTAATATCTACAATGACGCCGTATGTACAGCTAATATCTACAATGACGCCGTATGTACAGCTATTATCTACAATGACCCCGTATGTACATCTAATATCTACAATGACGCTGTATGTACAGCTAATACCTACAATGACTCCGGATGTACAACTAATATCTACAATGACGCCGTATGTACAGCTAATACCTACAATGACGCTGTATGTACAGCTAATATCTACAATGACACCGTATGTACAGCTAATATCTACAATGACGCCGTATGTACAGCTAATATCTACAATGACCCCGTATGTACAGCTAATATCTACAATGATGCCGTATGTACAGCTAATATCTACAATGACGCCGTATGTACAGCTATTACCTACAATGACCACGGATGTACAGCTAATATCTACAATGACGCCGTATGTACAGCTAATATCTACAATGACACCGTATGTACAGCTATTATCTACAATGACCCCGTATGTACAGCTAATATCTACAATGACACTGTATGTACAGCTAATATCTACAATGATGCCGTATGTACAGCTAATATCTACAATGATGCCGTATGTACAGCTAATATCTACAATGACGCCGTATGTACAGCTAATATCTACAATGACGCCGTATGTACAGCTAATATCTACAATGACCCCGTATGTACAGCTAATATCTACAATGACGCCGTATGTACAGCTAATATCTACAATGACGCCGTATGTACAGCTATTATCTACAATGACCCCGTATGTACATCTAATATCTACAATGACGCTGTATGTACAGCTAATACCTACAATGACTCCGGATGTACAACTAATATCTACAATGACGCCGTATGTACAGCTAATACCTACAATGACGCCGTATGTACAGCTAATATCTACAATGACGCCGTATGTACAGCTAATATCTACAATGACGCCGTATGTACAGCTAATATCTACAATGACGCCGTATGTACAGCTAATATCTACAATGACGCCGTATGTACAGCTAATATCTACAATGACGCCGTATGTACAGCTAATATCTACAATGACGCCGTATGTACAGCTAATATCTACAATGACGCCGTATGTACAGCTAATATCTACAATGACGCCGTATGTACAGCTAATATCTACAATGACCCCATATGTACAGCTAATATCTACAATGACGCCGTATGTACAGCTAATATCTACAATGACGCCGTATGTACAGCTATTATCTACAATGACCCCGTATGTACATCTAATATCTACAATGACGCTGTATGTACAGCTAATACCTACAATGACTCCGGATGTACAGCTAATATCTACAATGACGCCGTATGTACAGCTAATACCTACAATGACGCCACATGTACAGCTAATATCTACAATGACGCCGTATGTCCAGCTAATATCTACAATGACGCCGTATGTACAGCTAATATCTACAATGACGCCGTATGTACAGCTAATATCTACAATGACCCCGTATGTACAGCTATTATCTACAATAACCCCGTATCTACAGCTAATATCTATAATGACGCTATATGTACAGCGAATACCTACAATGACGCCGTATGTACAGCTAATACCTACTATGATGCCGTATGTACAGCTAATATCTACAATGATGCTGTATGTACAGCTAATATCTACAATGACGCCGTATGTACAGCTATTATCTACAATGACCCTGTATGTACAGCTAATATCTACAATGACGCTGCATGTACAGCTAATACCTACAATGACTCCGGATGTACAGCTAATATCTACAATGACGCCGTATGTACAGCTAATATCTACAATGATGCCGTATGTACAGCTAATATCTACAATGACGCTGTATGTACAGCTATTATCTACAATGACCACGGATGTACAGCTAATATCTACAATGACGCCGTATGTACAGCTAATATCTACAATGACGCAGTATGTACAGCTAATATCTACAATGACGCCGTATGTACAGCTAATATCTACAATGACGCCGTATGTACAGCTAATATCTACAATGACGCCGTCTGTACAGCTAATATCTACAATGACGCCGTATGTACAGCTATTATCTACAATGACCCCGTATGTACAGCTAATATCTACAATGACGCTGTATGTACAGCTAATACCTACAATGACTCCGGATGTACAGCTAATATCTACAATGACGCCGTATGTACAGCTAATATCTACAATGATGCCGTATGTACAGCTAATATCTACAATGACGCTGTATGTACAACTATTATCTACAATGACCACGGATGTACAGCTAATATCTACAATGACGCCGTATGTACAGCTAATATCTACAATGACGCAGTATGTACAGCTAATATCTACAATGACGCCGTATATACAGCTAATATCTACAATGACGCCGTATGTACAGCTAATATCTACAATGACGCCGTCTGTACAGCTAATATCTACAATGACGCCGTATGTACAGCTATTATCTACAATGACCCCGTGTCTACAGCTAATATCTACAATGACGCTGTATGTACAGCTAATATCTACAATGACGCCGTCTGTACAGCTAATATCTACAATGACGCCGTATGTACAGCTAATATCTACAATGACCCCGTATGTACAGCTAATATCTACAATGACGCCGTATGTACAGCTAATATCTACAATGACGCCGTATGTACAGCTATTATCTACAATGACCCCGTATGTACATGTAATATCTACAATGACGCTGTATGTACAGCTAATACCTACAATGACTCCGGATGTGCAGCTAATATCTACAATGACACCGTATGTACAGCTAATACCTACAATGACGCCGTATGTACAGCTAATATCTACAATGACGCCGTTCTTTAATGTATATCACCGTTATGAATAAATAATAAAGGCCAAAACTGAGCAAATTTTATACAATAGCATTCAATTTTAATAGATGGGAGCAGTGGGAGATTGCAACACAAAAAAAATTAATACATAAAAAAAAACACAAGCTAAGCAGGGGGTTCGGCTTTACAGAAAATGTCAGTAAGCTTAAGAAAAAAAAAATATATATATATACTGTATACATTACAGGGATCGTCGAACGGTGTGCTGCCTACCTGGCGCTCGAGTCCGACACATCGCTGATCGGGTGGACAGATTACTGGGAGGGGCGGGTGAGGACCCAGCAGTCATGGTGCACATTGGCACAAATGACAAAGTTAGAGGTAGGTAATGTGATGTGCTGCTGCAGTGCAGTATAGAGCAATCTCCACCAGGGGGTGCTGGCTAAGGAAAGGAGGTTGCACACACAGCACAGCAACACTGAGCAACAACACAGGTGTCACAGGTAATGAAAGGGATATGAAACAAGCCAAGGTCATACACGGAGATAGCAGCGCGGTACAGAAGGGGCGAGCAGAGAATCGTCGGGGACAAGCAAGACGTCAGAACCTACCGGGAACGTGGTAACCAAAACGTGAGACGGAGACGGAGTCGGGGTACAGGCCAGAGGTCAGAACAAGTCATAAACGGGTGTAGGCAGTCAGAGGCAAACAGGAACACAATAAACAGGGATCAGGTCAGGAGCTCAAACCGTGCAGCATGAACTATAGCTGACAGTGGCCCAGTGGCTGCAGAGGACTTAAATAGTTCAGCCAGCTCCAGGGTGAGGCAGAGAGGATTAACTCCCACCTGACCAGTCCAGAGACAAGAGAGCTGAACATAATCTCAGAACTGGATCATGACAGGTGGAAGGTCCTTAAAGATGATTTCAGGGAATTAGGCTGCAAACTGAAGCAAGGACCTCCAACGTGGTATTTTCCGAAATACTGCCTGTACCACGTGCCACGCCAGAGAGGCAACGGGAGAATAGGGAGGTAATACGTGGCTCAAGAATTGGTGTAGGAAGGAGGGGTTTGGGTTCCTGCAGAACTGGGCCGACTTCTCAGTTGGCTACAGGCTCTACGCTAGGGACGGGCTGCACCTCAATGGGGAAGGTGCAGCTGTGCTGGGGGAGAAAATGGCTGGAAGGTTGGAAGAGTGTTTAAACTAGGAATTGGGGGGGAGGGTATTCAATTTATAGGAGGTGAAGATAGTGCAGACAGAGACCTGGACACAAATAAGGAAGTTGGGGGTGGCGGTGGCATAGGGGGAGGGGTTAGAACAGTTAATAATTTAAGAACTAAAGGTACAGAGAGGAATATCAAGTGCATGTATACTAATGCCAGAAGCCTCGCCAACAAAATGGACGAATTAGAACTAATGTTGTTGGAGCATAATTATGACATGGTGGGGATATCTGAAACATGGCTGGATGAGAGCCATGACTGGGCTGTTAACTTGCAGGGCTATAGTCTGTTCAGAAATGACCGTACAGATAAGCGAGGGGGTGGGGTGTGTCTGTATGTAAAATCATACTTAAAACCCATCCTACATGATAATATAGGTGAATTTAATGAAAATGTAGAATCCCTGTGCGTGGAGATAAGGGGAGGGGGAAAAATAATAAATTACTGATAGGGGTTTGTTATAAATCTCCAAAAATAATGGAAGCAATGGAGAATATCTTCGTAAAGCAAATAGATGAAGCTGCAACTCAAGGAGAAGTCATTATTATGGGGGACTTCAACTGCCCTGAAATAGATTGGGGAACCGAAACCTGCAGTTCCAGCAAAGGTAATAGGTTTTTGACAACTATGAGAGACAATTACCTTTCACAACTGGTTCAGGACCCAACAAGAAGGGGGGCACTGCTAGACCTAATGTTAACCAACAGGCCAGACCACATAGCAAATATATAAGGGTTGGGGGTCACTTGGGAAATAGCGATCACAAAATAATAAGTTTTCATGTATCCTTTAAAAAGATGTGTAATAGAGGGGCTACACGGACACTAAATTTCAGGAGGGCAAATTTCCAACGGATGAGAGAGGATCTTGGTGCAATTAACTGGGACGATATCCTGAGACACAAAAATACACAAAGAAAATGGGAGACGTTTATTAGCATCCTGGATAGGACCTGTGCACAGTATATACCGTATGGGAATAAACATACTAGAAATATGAGGAAAACAATATGGCTAAATAGAGCTGTAAGGGGCGCAATAAGTGACAAAAAGAAAGCATTTAGAGAATTAAAGGAAGTAGGTAGTGAGGAGGCATTAAATAAATACAAAAAATTAAGTAAATTCTGTAAAAAGCAAATCAAGGCAGCAAAGATTGAGGCAGAGAGACTCATTGCCAGAGAGAGTAAAAATAATCCCAAAATATTCTTTAACTACATAAATTGTAAGAAACTAAAAAATTATAGTGTTGGCCCCCTTAAAAATAGTCTGGGGGAGATGGTGGATGAGGATGAGGAAAAAGCCAATATGCTAAATGACTTTTTTTCATCTGTATTTACAAAAGAAAATCCCATGGCAGACAAAATGACTAGTGATAAAAATTCCCAATTAAATGTCACCTGCTTAACCCAGCAGGAAGTGCGGCGGCGTCTAAAAGTCACTAAAATTGACAAATCTCCGGGCCCGGATGAGATACACCCTCGAGTACTGCAGGAATTAAGTACAGTCATTGATAGACCATTATTTTTAATCTTTAAAGACTCCATAATAACAGGGTCTGTACCTCAGGACTGGCGTATAGCAAATGTGGTGCCAATATTCAAAAAGGGGACAAAAACTGAACTCGGAAATTATAGGTCAGTAAGCTTAACCTCTACTGAGCGTAAAATCCTGGAGGGCATTCTAAGGAACGCTATACTGGAGTATCTAAAGAGGAATAACCTCATGACCCAGTATCAGCACGGGTTTACTAGGGACCGCTCATGTCAGACTAATTTGATCAGCTTCTATGAAGAGGTAAGTTCCGGACTGGACCAAGGGAACCCAGTGGATGTAGTGTATATAGACTTTTCAAAAGCTTTTGATACAGTGCCACACAAAAGGTTGATACATAAAATGAGAATAATAGGGATAGGGGAAAATATGTGTAAGTGGGTTGAGAGCTGGCTCAGGGATAGGAAACAAAGGGTGGTTATTAATGGAACACACTCGGACTGGTTAGCGGTTAGCAGTGGGGTACCACAGGGGTCAGTACTGGGCCCTCTTCTTTTTAACATATTTATTAATGACTTTGTAGGGGGCATTCAGAGTAGAATTTCAATATTTGCAGATGACACTAAACTCCTCAGGGTAATCAATACAGAGGAGGACAATTTTATATTACAGGATGATTTATGTAAACTAGAAGCTTTGGCTGAGAAATGTCAAATGAGCTTTAATGGGGATAAATGTAAGGTCATGCAATTGGGTAGAAGTAATAAGATGTATAATTATATGCTTAATTCTAAAACTCTGGGCAAAACCGTCAATGAAAAAGACCTGAGTGTATGGGTGGATGACAAACTCATATTCAGTGGTAAGTGTCAGGCAGCTGCTACAAAGGCAAATAAAATAATGGGATGCATTAAAAGAGGCATAGATGCTCATGAGGAGAACATAATTTTACCTCTATACAAGTCACTAGTTCGACCACACTTAGAATACTGTGCACAGTTCTGGTCTCCGGTGTATAAGAAAGACATAGCTGAAATGGAGCGGGTGCAGAGAAGAGCAACCAAGGTTATTAGAGGACTAGGGGGTCTGCAATACCAAGATAGGTTATCACACTTGGGGCTATTTAGTTTGGAAAAATGAAGACTAAGGGGTGATCTTATTTTAATGTATAAATATATGAGGGGACATGTTATGGACCTGGTGGTTAGGAGCGCACGGAATGACCTAATGGTTAAACAAACACGGGACAAGCTCTGGGAAGTGGGAGCTCTGCTGACCGCAACCCCTAATCCTATCACACACACTAGAAATAGCCGTGGAGCGTACCTGACTCTACCTAGACGCCTCTTCACAGCCTAAGAGCTAGCTACCCCTAGAGATAGGAAATAAAGCCTACCTTGCCTCAGAGAAATTCCCCAAAGGAAAAGGCAGCCCCCCACAAATATTGACTGTGAGATAAGATGAAAGTCACAAACACAGGAATGAAACAGGTTTCAGCAAAGGAGGCCAGACTTACTAAACAGACTGAGGATAGAAAAGGTGTCTTTGCGGTCAGCACAAAAAACTACAAAAAGACCACGCAGAGTGTGCAAAAAGACCCCCGCACCGACTCACGGTGCAGAGGTGCCACTCTGCATCCCAGAGCTTGCAGCTAGCAAGGCACAATCATGATAGCAAGCTGGACAAGAAAACAAAGAACAAATAATAAACTAGCAGGGACTTAGCTTCTGCTGGAGTAAACAGGTCGCCAGAAAGATCCAAGAGCGAACTGAACCAGTACTAGAACATTGACAGCTGGCATGGAGTAACGATCAGAGTGGAGTTAAATAGAGCAGCCAGCCTAAGAATAAACTAGGTCACCTGTGGAAGGAACCTCAGAACCAGCAGCTCCACTCACAGCCACCAGAGGGAGTCCATGGACAGAACTCGCCGAAGTACCGTTCATGACCACAGGAGGGAGTTCGATATCAGAATTCACAACAGTAGCCCCCCTTGAGGAGGGGTCACCGAACCCTCTCCAGAACCCCCAGGCCGATCAGTACGAGCCAAATGAAAGGCACGAACCAGATCGGCAGCATGAACATCAGAGGCAACAACCCAGGAATTATCTTCCTGACCATAACCCTTCCACTTGACCAGGTACTGGAGTTTCCGTCTCGAAATACGAGAATCCAAAATCTTCTCCACCACATACTCCAACTCCCCCTCGACCAACATCGGGGCAGGAGGGTCAACGGAGGGAACCATAGGCACCACGTATCTCCGCAACAACGACCTATGGAACACATTATGGATGGCAAAAGAAGCTGGAAGGGCCAAACGAAATGACACAGGATTGAGAACTTCAGAAATCTTATAAGGACCAATGAAACGAGGCTTAAACTTAGGAGAGGAAACCTTCATAGGAACATAACGAGACGACAACCAAACCAAATCCCCAACACGACGTCGGGGGCCAACACAGCGATGGCGGTTAGCGAAACGTTGAGCCTTCTCCTGGGACAATGTCAAATTGTCCACTACGTGAGTCCAAATTTGCTGCAACCTGTCCACCACAGAATCTACACCAGGACAGTCCGAAGGCTCAACCTGCCCTGAAGAAAAACGAGGATGGAAACCAGAATTACAGAAAAAAGGCGAAACCAAAGTAGCCGAGCTGGCCCGATTATTAAGGGCGAACTCAGCCAAAGGCAAGAAGGACACCCAATCATCCTGATCAGCAGAAACAAAGCATCTCAGATATGTTTCCAAAGTCTGATTGGTTCGTTCGGTTTGGCCATTTGCCTGAGGATGGAAAGCCGAAGAAAAAGACAAATCAATGCCCATCCTAGCACAAAAGGACCACCAAAACCTTGAAACAAACTGGGAACCTCAGTCCGAGACGATGTTCTCCGGAATGCCATGCAAACGAACCACATGCTGGAAAAATAATGGCACCAAATCAGAGGAGGAAGGCAATTTAGACAAGGGTACCAAATGGACCATCTTAGAGAAGCGATCACAAACCACCCAGATGACCGACATCCTTTGAGAGACAGGGAGATCTGAAATAAAATCCATGGAAATATGCGTCCAGGGCCAATTTGGGACCGGCAAGGGCAAAAGCAACCCACTGGCACGAGAACAGCAGGGCTTAGCCCGAGCACAAATCCCACAGGACTGCACAAAAGAACGCACATCCCGTGACAAGGAAGGCCACCAAAAGGATCTAGCCACCAAATCTCTGGTACCAAAGATTCCAGGATGACCAGCTAACACCGAACAATGAACCTCAGAGATAACTCTACTAGTCCATCTATCAGGGACAAACAGTTTCTTCGCTGGACAACGGTCAGGTCTATCAGCCTGAAACTTCTGCAGCACCCGCCGCATATCAGGGGAGATGGCAGACAAAATTACCCCCTCTTTGAGAATACCAGCCGGCTCAGGAACACCCGGAGAGTCAGGCACAAAACTCCTTGAAAGGGCATCAGCCTTCACATTCTTAGAGCCCGGAAGGTATGAAACCAGAAAATTGAAACGGGAGAAAAACAGCGACCATCGAGCCTGTCTAGGATTCAACCGTTTGGCAGACTCGAGATAAGTCAAATTCTTGTGATCCGTCAAGAACACCACGCAATGCTTGGCTCCTTCAAGCCAATGTCACCACTCCTCGAATGCCCATTTCATAGCCAACAACTCTCGATTGCCAACATCATAATTGCGCTCAGCAGGCGAGAACTTTCTAGAAAAGAAAGCACATGGTTTCATCACCGAGCCATCAGAACTTATTTGAGATAAAACAGCCCCAGCTCCAATCTCAGAAGCATCAACCTCGACCTGAAACGGGAGTGAAACATCTGGCTGGCACAACACAGGGGCAGAAAAAAAACGACGCTTCAACTCCTGAAAAGCCTCTATGGCCGCAGAGGACCAATTGATCACATCAGCACCTTTCTTGGTCAAATCAGTCAACGGTTTAACAACACTAGAAAAATTAGCGGTGAAGCGACGGTAAAAATTAGCAAAGCCCAGGAACTTCTGCAGGCTCTTCACAGATGTAGGCTGAGTCCAATCATAAATGGCCTGAACTTTAACAGGGTCCATCTCGATAGTAGAAGGGGAAAAAATGAAACCCAAAAATGAAACCTTCTGAACTCCAAAGAGACATTTAGACCCCTTCACAAACAAGGAATTCACACGAAGGACCTGGAACACCATTCTGACCTGCTTCACATGAGACTCCCAATCATCCGAAAAGACCAAAATATCATCCAAATATACAATCATGAACCTATCCAGGTACTTTCGGAAGATGTCATGCATAAAGGAATGAAACACAGATGGAGCATTAGAAAGCCCGAATGGCGTCACCAGGTACTCAAAATGGCCCTCGGGCGTATTAAATGCTGTTTTCCATTCATCGCCCTGTTTAATACGCACAAGATTATACGCCCCTCGAAGATCTATCCTGGTGAACCAACTAGCCCCCTTAATCCGAGCAAACAAATCAGACAGTAGCGGCAAAGGGTACTGAAATTTGACCGTGATCTTATTAAGAAGGCGGTAATCAATACAAGGTCTCAAAGAACCATCCTTCTTGGCCACAAAAAAGAACCCTGCTCCCAACGGTGATGACGACGGGCGAATATGCCCTTTCTCCAAGGACTCCTTTATATAACTCCGCATAGCGGCGTGTTCTGGCACAGATAAATTGAACAGTCGACCCTTAGGAAACTTACTACCAGGAATCAAATTAATAGCACAATCGCAATCCCTATGAGGAGGTAGGGCACTGGATTTGGGCTCATCAAATACATCCCGGTAATCCGACAAAAACTCCGGGACTTCAGAAGGAGTGGAAGACGAAATTAACAGCAATGGAACATCACCATGTACCCCTTGACAACCCCAGCTGGACACAGACATTGATTTCCAATCCAATACTGGATTATGGACCTGTAGCCATGGCAACCCCAAAACGACCACATCATGCAGATTATGCAACACCAAAAAGCGAATATCCTCCTGATGTGCAGGAGCCATGCACATGGTCAATTGAGTCCAGTACTGAGGCTTATTCTTGGCCAAAGGCGTAGCATCAATTCCTCTCAATGGAATAGGATACTGCAAGGGCTCCAAGAAAAAACCACAGCGCCTGGCAAACTCCAAGTCCATCAAATTCAGGGCAGCGCCTGAATCCACAAATGCCATAACAGAATAGGATGACAAAGAGCAAATCAGAGTAACGGACAAAAGAAATTTAGACTGTACCGTACCAATGGTGGCAGACCTAGCGAACCGCTTAGTGCGCTTAGGACAATCGGAGATAGCATTAGTGGAGTCACCACAGTAAAAACACAGCCCATTCCGACGTCTGTGTTCTTGCCGTTCAGCTCTGGTCAAAGTCCTATCACATTGCATAGGCTCAGGCCTATGCTCAGAGAATACCGCCAAATAGTGCACAGCTTTGCGCTCACGCAAGCGCCGATCGATCTGAATGGCCAAGGACATAGACTCATTCAGACCAGCAGGCGTGGGAAATCCCACCATAACATCCTTAAGGGCTTCAGAAAGACCCTTTCTGAAAATTGCCGCCAGGGCACACTCATTCCACTGGGTAAGCACAGACCACTTTCTAAACTTCTGACAATATACCTCCGCTTCATCCTGACCCTGACACAAAGCCAGCAAGATTTTCTTTGCCTGATCCACTGAATTTGGTTCATCATAAAGCAATCCAAGCGCCAGAAAAAACGCATCTACATCACGCAATGCAGGATCTCCTGGCGCAAGGGAAAATGCCCAGTCTTGAGGATCGCCACGCAACAAAGAAATAATGATTTTTACTTGTTGAACGGAGTCGCCAGAGGAGCGGGGTTTCAAAGCAAGAAACAGTTTACAATTATTTTTGAAATTCAGGAACTTAGATCTATCCCCAAAAAACAAATCAGGAATTGGAATTCTAGTCTCTAATATCGGATTCTGAACCACAAAATCTTGAATGTTTTGTACCCTTGCAGTGAGATGATCCACACAAGAGGATAGACCTTGAATGTCCATATCTACACCTGTGTCCTGAACCACCCAGAGGTTAAGGGGAAAAGAAAGACAAAACACACTGCAAAGAAAAAAAAATGGTCTCAGAACTTCTCTTATCCCTCTATTGAGATGCATTAACACTTTTGGCCAGCTGTACTGTTATGGACCTGGTGGTTAGGAGCACACGGAATGACCTAATGGTTAAACAAACATGGGACAAGCTCTGGGAAGTGGGAGCTCTGCTGACCGCAACCCCTAATCCTATCACACACACTAGAAATAGCCGTGGAGCGTACCTGACTCTACCTAGACGCCTCTTCACAGCCTAAGAGCTAGCTACCCCTAGAGATAGGAAATAAAGCCTACCTTGCCTCAGAGAGATTCCCCAAAGGTAAAGGCAGCCCCCCACAAATATTGACTGTGAGATAAGATGAAAGTCACAAACACAGGAATGAAACAGGTTTCAGCAAAGGAGGCCAGACTTACTAAACAGACTGAGGATAGAAAAGGTGTCTTTGCGGTCAGCACAAAAAACTACAAAAAGACCACGCAGAGTGTGCAAAAAGACCCCCGCACCGACTCACGGTGCAGAGGTGCCACTCTGCATCCCAGAGCTTGCAGCTAGCAAGGCACAATCATGATAGCAAGCTGGACAAGAAAACAAAGAACAAATAATAAACTAGCAGGGACTTAGCTTCTGCTGGAGTAAACAGGTCGCCAGAAAGATCCAAGAGCGAACTGAACCAGTACTAGAACATTGACAGCTGGCATGGAGTAACGATCAGAGTGGAGTTAAATAGAGCAGCCAGCCTAAGAATAAACTAGGTCACCTGTGGAAGGAACCTCAGAACCAGCAGCTCCACTCACAGCCACCAGAGGGAGTCCATGGACAGAACTCGCCGAAGTACCGTTCATGACCACAGGAGGGAGTTCGATAACAGAATTCACAACAGGGACAGTACAAAGACCTTTCTGATGATCTTTTAAATCATAGACCTGAAACAGGGACAAGGGGGCATCCTCTACGTTTGGAGGAAAAAAGGTCTAAGCATAATAATAGACGCGGATTCTTTACTGTCAGAGCTGTGAGACTATGGAAATCTTTGCCGTAAGATGTTGTAATGAGTGATTCATTACTTACATTTAAGAGGGGACTGGATACATTTCTGGAAAAGTATAATGTTACAGGGTATATACACAAGATTCCTTGATAGGGCGTTGATCCAGGGAACTAGTCTGATTGCCATATGTGGAGTCAGGAAGGAATTTTTTTCCCCAAGGTGGAGCTTACTCTTTGCCTTTGTTTTTTTTGCCTTCCTCTGGATCAACATGCTAGGGCATGTAAGGTTAGGCTATGGGTTGAACTAGATGGACTTATAGTCTTCCTTCAACCTTAATAACTATGTAACTATGTAAATATATATATATATATATATATATATATATATATATATATACACACACACATCTATATATATATACTAGATGGTGGCCCGATTCGAACGCATCGGGTATTCTAGAATATGCATGTCCACGTAGTATATTTCCGAGCCACGTAGTATATTGCCCAGCCACGTAGTATATTGCCCAGTTACGTAGAATATTGCCCAGCCACGTAGTATATTGCCCAGTTACGTAGAATATTGCCCAGTTACGTAGTATATTGCCGAGCTACGTAGTATATTGCCCAGTGACGTAATATATTGGCCAGCCACGTAGTATATTGCCTAGTGATGTAGTATATTGCGCAGCCACGTAGTATATTGCCCAGCCACATAGTATATTGCCCAGTTACGTAGTATATTGCCCAGCCACGTAGTATATTGCCCAGTTACGTAGTATATTGCCTAGTGACATAGTATATTGCGCAGCCACATAGTATATTGCCCAGTTACGTAGTATATTGCCCAGCCATGCAGTATATTGCCCAGTGACGTAGTATACAGCACAGAGCCACATAGTATATTGCCCAGCCACATAGTATATTGGCCAGTTACGTAGTATATTGCACAGCCACGTAGTATATTGCCCAGTGACGTAGTATATTGCTCAGTGACGTAGTATATTGCCCAGTGACTTAGTATATTGCACAGCCACGTAGTATATTGCCCAGTGACATAGTATATTGCCCAGTGACGTAGTATATTGCCCAGTGACGTAGTATATTGCCCAGCGAAGTAGTATACAGCACAGAGCCACGTATTATATTGGCCAGTCATGTAGTATGTTGCCCAGCTATGTAGTATATTGCCCAGTCAGGTTTGTCACAGGTGAAAAAATAAAAAATAAGCATATACTCACCTTTCCGAGGGAGTCCTTGCAGTCCACGGCAGGTTCCGGTCCCAGGGTTGGTATTAGCGCAGGACCTGTGATGACGTCGCGGTCACATGACCGTGATGTCATGGTAGGTCTTTGTAGCGCAGGCGCGCAGGGCCTGTGATGACGTCGCGGTCACATGACCGTGACGTCATGGCAGGTCCTTCTGCCACCGGAACCTGCAACGGAAGATGGCGGCCGGCGCGAGCTGCAACGGAGGGTGAGTATAGCAGGTTTTTTTTTTTTAATTATTTTTAACATTACATTTTTTACAATTGATGCCGCATAGGCAGCGTCAATAGTAAAAAGTTGGCGACACACAGGGTTAATAGCGGCGGTAACGCGGCATAACGCGGTCCGTTACCGCCGGCATTAACCCTGTGTTAGCGGTGACCGGAGGGGAGTATGCGGGTGACAGGCACTGACTGCGGGGAGTAAGGAGCGGCCATTTTCTTCCGGACTGTGCCCATCACTGATTGATCGCGGCAGCCATGACACGCAGCTGCCGAGACCAATCAGCAAATGAATAACCGTGACAGAAGGACAGACAGACGGAAGTGACCCTTAGACAATTATATATATATATATAGATATATATCTATAATATAACGCTGGGAGCGTCACTCTCTCCGAAGCCTCTATAGACTGCGCAAGCGCAAGCGCCGGCGCAGTCTGGGCCTCACAGAGCGACGCTCCCGGGAGATCGCGGTATGCGTAAACACTGAACGCATACCGCGATCTCCACCGGAGAGTCAGGGACCGCCAGGAGGGAGGGTAAGTATACTCACCTTTCCCGGTTCCAGCGCTGCTTGCGGCTCCGTCTCCCGGCTCCTCTGCTCCCGGCTCCGGAGGGCGCGGACTGCGCAGGCGCCGATTCGTGCTGCCGGAATCGGCGCCTGCGCAGTCCGCGCTTTCCGGCGCCATTTTCTTGAAGACACACTCCGGCTCCACTGCAGGTGTGTCTTCAAGAAAATGGCGCCGGAAAGCGCGGACTGCGCAGGCGCCGATTCCTGCTGCCGGAATCGGCGCCTGCGCAGTCCCCGCTTTCCGGCGCCATTTTCTTAAAGACATACCTGCAGTGGAGCCGGACGACAGGTGAGTATGGTTTTTTTTTTTTTTTATATGGCAGCAGCATTCGGGGGCATACTGTTGTGAATTTGCTTTTTGGCTCCCTCTAGTGGTTACTAGTTTTTTGACTCTGGTTTTTCTGTCTTTCCTTTTATCCGCACCTGGGTCGTTAGTTAGGGGCGTTGCTTTATAAGCTCCCTGGACACTCAGTTCTATGCCTGGCAACGTAGTTATCAGAGCTAATCTGCTGTGCTCTTGTCTACTGATCCTGGTCCGGTTTTTCAGCTAAGTCATTTACTTTGCTTTTTGCTATTTGTTTTTGGTTTTGTATTTTTGTCCAGCTTGTTCCTAATCTGTATCCTGACTTTTGCTGGAAGCTCTAGGGCGCTGGTGTTCTCCCCCCGGACCGTTAGACGGTTCGGGGGTTCTTGAATTTCCAGTGTGGATTTTTGATAGGGTTTTTTGTTGACCATATAAGTTACCTTTCTATATTCTGCTATTAGTTAGCGGGCCTCTCTGTGCTAAACCTGGTTCATTTCTGTGTTTGTCATTTCCTCTTACCTCACCGTTATTATTTGTGGGGGGCTTCTATCCTGCTTTGGGGTCCCTTTCTCTGGAGGCAAGAGAGGTCTTTGTTTTCCTCTACTAGGGGTATTTAGATTCTCCGGCTGGCGCGAGTCATCTAGGATCAACGTAGGTATGACCCCCGGCTACTTCTAGTGTTGGCGTTAGGAGTAGATATATGGTCAACCCAGTTACCACTGCCCTATGAGCTGGATTTTTGTATCTTGCAGACTTCCACGTTCCTCTGAGACCCTCGCCATTGGGGTCATAACAGTTTGCCAGGCCTATATTAAATGTTTAATGCATTGCAAAAGAGGGATTATAAGAAAGAAGATTCTGAGTTTTTTTTTTTTCTCCTCTCTCATTTTTTTTTTTTTTTTTTTCTTCATCCCCTTTACCTCAGAGTGGCTTATGCTTGCTGCAGACATGAATGTCCAGACCTTGATTACAAGTGTGGACCAGCTGGCTACTCGTGTGCAGGGCTTACAAGATTATGTTATCAGAAGTCCTGGGTCAGAACCTAAGATACCGATTCCTGAACTGTTTTCCGGAGACAGGTTTAAGTTTAGGAATTTCAAGAATAATTGTAAATTGTTTTTGTCCCTGAGACCCTGTTCATCTGGAGACTCCGCTCAGCAAGTAAAAATTGTTATTTCGTTCTTACGGGGTGACCCTCAAGATTGGGCTTTTTCGCTGGCGCCAGGAGATCCGGCATTGGCTGATATTGATGCGTTTTTTCTGGCGCTCGGTTTACTTTATGAGGAACCCAATCTTGAGATTCAGGCAGAAAAGGCCCTGCTGGCTATGTCTCAGGGGCAGGACGAGGCTGAAGTGTATTGCCAAAAATTTCGGAAATGGTCCGTGCTGACACATTGGAACGACTGTGCACTGGCCGCTAATTTTAGAAATGGTCTTTCTGATGCCATTAAAGATGTTATGGTGGGTTTTCCCATTCCCACAGGTCTGAATGATGCTATGGCACTGGCTATTCAAATTGACCGGCGATTGCGGGAGCGCAAGACCGCAAATTCCCTCATGGTGTTGTCTGAACAGACACCTGATTTAATGCAATGTGATAGAATCCTGACCAGAAATGAGCGGAAAATTCATAGACGCCGGAATGGCTTGTGCTACTACTGTGGTGATTCTACACATGTTATCTCAGCATGCTCTAAACGTATAGCTAAGGTTGTTGGTCCGGTCACCGCTGGAAATTTGCAACCTAAATTTATTCTGTCTGTAACTTTGATTTGCTCACTGTCGTCTTATCCTGTCATGGCGTTTGTAGATTCAGGTGCTGCCCTGAGTCTTATGGATCTGTCATTTGCTAAGCGCTGTGGTTTTACTCTTGAACCATTAGAAAATCCTATTCCTCTTAGGGGTATTGATGCTACGCCATTGGCAGCAAATAAACCGCAGTATTGGACACAGGTTACCATGTGCATGACTCCTGAACACCGCGAGGTGATACGTTTTCTTGTTTTACATAAAATGCATGATTTGGTTGTTTTAGGGCTGCCATGGTTACAGACCCATAATCCCGTCCTGGACTGGAAGGCTATGTCAGTTTCTAGTTGGGGCTGTCGTGGTATTCATGGGGATATCCTGCCTGTGTCTATTGCTTCTTCTACGCCTTCGGAAGTTCCGGAGTATTTGTCTGATTATCAGGATGTCTTTAGCGAGTCCAGGTCCAGTGCATTGCCTCCTCATAGGGACTGTGACTGTGCTATAGATTTGATTCCAGGCAGTAAATTTCCTAAGGGAAGACTCTTTAATCTGTCGGTACCTGAACATACCGCTATGCGTTCGTATATCAAGGAGTCTTTGGAGAAAGGACATATTCGTCCGTCTTCTTCCCCTCTTGGTGCAGGATTCTTTTTTGTGGCTAAAAAGGACGGATCTTTGAGGCCTTGTATTGATTATCGGCTTTTAAATAAGATCACTGTCAAATTTCAGTATCCTCTGCCGCTGTTGTCTGACTTGTTTGCCCGAATTAAAGGTGCCAAGTGGTTCACCAAGATAGACCTTCGTGGTGCGTACAACCTTGTGCGCATTAAGCAAGGTGATGAATGGAAAACCGCATTCAATACGCCCGAAGGTCATTTTGAGTACTTGGTGATGCCTTTTGGGCTCTCCAATGCGCCTTCAGTTTTTCAGTCCTTTATGCATGACATTTTCCGGAAGTATCTGGATAAATTTTTGATCGTTTATCTGGATGATATTTTGGTTTTTTCTGATGATTGGGACTCGCATGTGGAGCAGGTCAGGTTGGTCTTTAAAATTTTGCGTGAAAATTCTTTGTTTGTCAAAGGCTCAAAGTGTCTCTTTGGTGTACAGAAGGTTCCCTTTTTGGGGTTTATTTTTTCCCCTTCTGCTGTGGAGATGGACCCGGTCAAGGTCCGAGCTATTCTTGATTGGACTCAGCCCTCGTCAGTTAAGAGTCTTCAGAAGTTCTTGGGTTTCGCTAACTTCTACCGTCGTTTTATCGCTAATTTTTCTAGCGTTGTGAAACCTTTGACGGATATGACCAAGAAGGGCTCCGATGTAGCTAACTGGGCTCCTGCTGCCGTGGAGGCTTTCCAGGAGTTGAAACGCCGGTTTACTTCGGCGCCTGTTTTGTGCCAGCCCGATGTCTCACTTCCCTTTCAGGTTGAGGTGGATGCTTCGGAGATTGGAGCAGGGGCCGTTTTGTCGCAGAGAGGCCCTGGTTGCTCTGTTATGAAACCTTGTGCCTTTTTCTCTAGGAAGTTTTCGCCTGCCGAGCGAAATTATGATGTGGGCAATCGGGAGTTGTTGGCCATGAAGTGGGCATTTGAGGAGTGGCGTCATTGGCTCGAGGGTGCTAAGCATCGTGTGGTGGTCTTGACTGATCACAAAAATCTGATGTATCTCGAGTCTGCTAAACGCCTTAATCCGAGACAGGCCCGCTGGTCATTGTTTTTCTCCCGCTTTGATTTTGTTGTCTCGTATTTACCAGGTTCAAAGAATGTGAAGGCCGATGCTCTTTCTAGGAGCTTTGTGCCTGATGCTCCTGGAGTCGCTGATCCTGTTGGTATTCTTAAGGATGGAGTTATCTTATCAGCTATTTCTCCGGATCTGCGACGTGTGTTGCAGAGATTTCAAGCTGATAGGCCTGAGTCTTGTCCACCTGACAGACTGTTTGTTCCGGATAAGTGGACCAGCAGAGTCATTTCCGAGGTTCATTCCTCGGTGTTGGCAGGTCACCCGGGAATTTTTGGCACCAGAGATCTGGTGGCCAGGTCCTTTTGGTGGCCTTCTTTGTCAAGGGATGTGCGGTCATTTGTGCAGTCCTGTGGGACTTGT
The DNA here is from genome assembly GCF_032444005.1 of Ranitomeya imitator. Lineage (NCBI taxonomy): Eukaryota > Metazoa > Chordata > Amphibia > Anura > Dendrobatidae > Ranitomeya > Ranitomeya imitator. The sequence goes on along the minus strand of NC_091283.1, from coordinate 627,907,044 downwards.
GCTAGAGCTAAGCCTTGCTGTTCTCGTGCCAGCGGGTTGCTCTTGCCCTTGCCTGTCCCGAAGAGACCTTGGACACATATCTCCATGGATTTCATTTCTGATCTTCCGCTATCTCAGGGCATGTCTGTTATCTGGGTGATATGTGATCGCTTCTCCAAGATGGTCCATTTGGTTCCTTTGCCTAAGCTGCCTTCCTCTTCCGATCTGGTTCCTGTGTTTTTCCAGAACGTGGTTCGTTTGCACGGCATCCCTGAGAATATTGTGTCAGATAGAGGATCCCAGTTCGTTTCCAGGTTCTGGCGATCCTTTTGTAGTAGGATGGGCATTGATTTGTCGTTTTCCTCTGCTTTCCATCCTCAGACTAATGGACAGACGGAGCGAACCAATCAGACTTTGGAGGCTTATTTGAGGTGTTTTGTCTCTGCTGATCAGGACGATTGGGTGACATTCTTGCCGTTGGCTGAGTTTGCCCTTAATAATCGGGCTAGTTCCGCCACCTTGGTTTCGCCTTTTTTCTGCAACACTGGTTTCCATCCTCGCTTTTCTTCAGGTCATGTGGAGTCTTCTGACTGTCCTGGGGTGGATTCTGTGGTGGATAGGTTGCAGCGGATCTGGAATCATGTGGTGGACAACTTGAAGTTGTCACAGGAGAGGGCTCAGCGCTTTGCCAACCGCCGCCGCGGTGTGGGTCCCCGACTACGCGTTGGGGATTTGGTATGGCTTTCTTCCCGCTTTGTTCCTATGAAGGTCTCCTCTCCCAAATTTAAACCTCGTTTTATTGGTCCTTACAAGATATTGGAAATCCTTAATCCTGTATCTTTTCGTCTGGATCTTCCTGTGTCGTTTGCTATTCACAATGTATTTCATAGGTCCTTGTTGCGGCGGTACGTTGTGCCTGTAGTTCCTTCTGCTGAGCCTCCTGCTCCGGTGTTGGTTGAGGGCGAGTTGGAGTACGTGGTGGAGAAGATCTTGGATTCTCGCCTCTCCAGGCGAAGACTTCAGTACCTGGTCAAGTGGAAGGGCTATGGTCAGGAGGATAATTCCTGGGTGGTCGCCTCTGATGTTCATGCGGCCGATTTAGTTCGTGCCTTTCATGCCGCTCATCCTGATCGCCCTGGTGGTCGTGGTGAGGGTTCGGTGACCCCTCACTAAGGGGGGGGTACTGTTGTGAATTTGCTTTTTGGCTCCCTCTAGTGGTTACTAGTTTTTTGACTCTGGTTTTTCTGTCTTTCCTTTTATCCGCACCTGGGTCGTTAGTTAGGGGCGTTGCTTTATAAGCTCCCTGGACACTCAGTTCTATGCCTGGCAACGTAGTTATCAGAGCTAATCTGCTGTGCTCTTGTCTACTGATCCTGGTCCGGTTTTTCAGCTAAGTCATTTACTTTGCTTTTTGCTATTTGTTTTTGGTTTTGTATTTTTGTCCAGCTTGTTCCTAATCTGTATCCTGACTTTTGCTGGAAGCTCTAGGGCGCTGGTGTTCTCCCCCCGGACCGTTAGACGGTTCGGGGGTTCTTGAATTTCCAGTGTGGATTTTTGATAGGGTTTTTTGTTGACCATATAAGTTACCTTTCTATATTCTGCTATTAGTTAGCGGGCCTCTCTGTGCTAAACCTGGTTCATTTCTGTGTTTGTCATTTCCTCTTACCTCACCGTTATTATTTGTGGGGGGCTTCTATCCTGCTTTGGGGTCCCTTTCTCTGGAGGCAAGAGAGGTCTTTGTTTTCCTCTACTAGGGGTATTTAGATTCTCCGGCTGGCGCGAGTCATCTAGGATCAACGTAGGTATGACCCCCGGCTACTTCTAGTGTTGGCGTTAGGAGTAGATATATGGTCAACCCAGTTACCACTGCCCTATGAGCTGGATTTTTGTATCTTGCAGACTTCCACGTTCCTCTGAGACCCTCGCCATTGGGGTCATAACACATACACACTGGAGCGGGGGGCATATAATACAATGGTGGCGCAGGATGGGAGCAGCACATGACAGAACGGGCGCAGGATGGCAGCAGCACATGACAGAACGGGCGCAGGATGGCCGCAGCACATGACAGAACGGGCGCAGGATGGCCGCAGCACATGACAGAACGGGCGCAGGATGGCCGCAGCACATGACAGAACGGGCGCAGGATGGCCGCAGCACATGACAGAACGGGCGCAGGATGGCCGCAGCACATGACAGAACGGGCGCAGGATGGCAGCAGCACATGACAGAACGGGCGCAGGATGGCAGCAGCACATGACAGAACGGGCGCAGGATGGCAGCAGCACATGTCAGAACGGGCGCAGGATGGCAGCAGCACATGACAGAACGGGCGCAGGATGGCAGCAGCACATGACAGAACGGGCGCAGGATGGCCGCAACACATGACAGAACGGGCGCAGGATGGCAGCAGCACATGACAGAACGGGCGCAGGATGGCCGCAGCACATGACAGAACGGGCGCAGGATGGCAGCAGCACATGACAGAACGGGCGAAGGATGGCAGCAGCACATGACAGAACGGGCGAAGGATGGCAGCAGCACATGACAGAACGGGCGCAGGATGGCAGCAGCACATGACAGAACGGGCGCAGGATGGCAGCAGCACATGACAGAACGGGCGCAGGATGGCAGCAGCACATGACAGAACGGGCGCAGGATGGCAGCAGCACATGACAGAACGGGCGCAGGATGGCAGCAGCACATGACAGAACGGGCGCAGGATGGCAGCAGCACATGACAGAACGGGCGCAGGATGGCAGCAGCAAATGACAGAACACGGACGCAGGATGGGAGCAGCAAATGACAGAACGGGCGCAGGATGGGAGCAGCAAATGACAGGATGGGAGCAGCAAATGACAGAATGGAGGCGCAGGATGGGAGCAGCACATGACAGAACGGGGGCGCAGGATGGGAGCAGCACATGACAGGATGGGGGCGCAGGATGGAGCAGCACATACCAGGATGGAGACCATATACCAATATAAATGCTCGCCACCTGGGCGTAGAACGGGTTCAATAGCTAGTATATATATATCTATATATATATTACATATACACAACACTCCAAGAGAGCATTAAAAAAATGTTGCAGGCTTAAATTTCTCAGCCATACAGTTTTGTGTGTTCTGCGGTACATTTCTGTGACATCGAACAATCCAAACATGCGTTAAAAAATTAGATGGATTACATTCATCACCCTTTCACTATTCCGTGGTGTGGGTAAAATTTCTGTGATGCTATGTAAAGAAGATGCGGGCACCACTCAGAAATGAAAAAAAATGGTATTAGTGACAGGGTTCTGCAATTGCGCCCAAATGAGTACTGAAGCAAGCAAGAGAAAAGAAGGCGCAAACAACGAATTTTAAAGTTTTTTAATGGTTGCACTGATGGATTACCCAATAATGCTTGTTTTCGCACTGTATTTAGTGGTGTGCACCATTGTTTGCGCCTTCTTTTCTCTTGCTTGATTTAAAATTTCTGTGATGTTACCTAATCCAGCCAATAATTTATTTTTTTTGTAGTGTAACAGTTCTCATCTATTTCGTGGTCTGGGGCACATTTCCTGTGTTCTATAAAACGGAATTCAAAAAGCGCTCATAAATTTTGCAAGCTTACATTTCTAAGCCGTACAGTATTACGTGGTCTGGGCACATTTCTGTGATTTTTAAAACTGGTTGAAACTGTTTAAAAATGTTGTAGGGTTACATTTCTCAGCCATACAGTATTAGTGATCTGGGTATGTTTCTGTGGTTTATAACACTCCAAAAAAGTGTTAATTTTTTTACAGTATTCAATTAGTCATCCATACAATGTAACATGCTTAGTGGGTGACAAAGATGCAGAAGCACGCGAAAGTCCTGAGGTGGTGACCAGAGGAATATCGGAGCCAGAGGAAGCTGGTGCAGCAGCAGAGGTGGCAGAAGCCTGTGGTCCTGATCTGGCTGATATGCTGGACCCATCAAGGTCCGAACCCAGGCTGTATCATTTATGGCTGGGGTTCCTGGGAATTGCAGAAAGAAGAGCCAGGATTCAGGAACTGGTGAGCGAACTGTGGGGCCTAGGCTGATTGGAAGACACAAAGAGGCGAACCAGGATCATGTCTGGACAAATGTTCTCAGGCCTGCCAGCCGTAAGATACCAAGAATTGGTGGTAGTTACTTACATCTGTCAGCGGAATAGGGTGTCCATTGAATAGTTTGTGACCTGTCATCACACCTCCTTCAAACATCAAGCAGCAGAGAAGGAACAATTAACTCGAAAGCTACAAGAGCCAACGGCTGGAACTAGGGTCGCATTCCTCAAAATAGAAGGGCAACATGGCTCGTATGCAGTGGGTGTGATCCTAGAAATTAGTACAGCGCCCCAGAGACCTGGTCTTTGCAGTGGTGTCGCTCTGCCACTAAGGGGAGTGATGGTACATCTGATGGCACTAAAGGAGTTCACCTGACCAGGTATCACAGTCATACATTACATTTCACACTCCGGCCACCAGGGGGAGCAAAAGGTTCTATTTACTATGCCACTCCTCACACTTTGGTAAAACTGGGGGTTGGATAGGAAGTTAGTCAGAAGCTGACTGGACTTTGTCCAGGCAACATCCCGTGGCAGGGGGTGTTGCGGGGAAGATTCAGAGGGGTCCTCGTCAGGCGTGCGAACCTGGCAGTGACTTAGCGACAAGGACAGATCGTTACAGAGCCGCGCCTGCACTACCTTGCAGCGGCATCTAAAGAAAGGACACGAAGCGAAGTATATTGTGGATAAGTGAGAAACGAGAAGCACAAAGGAGAGCCAGTAGGAGTCGTGCCCTGAGATCGGCAACATCCTACTGAGGCGCGTAGCCGGTGGCCAGAACGCCGAGGAAGTAACTGACTCCAAGCATTACTTCAAACAGAGGCAGGACAGTTGATTATAGGTTGGCTGTCTAACATACATCACCTAAGTAGACATAGGGGGCAACCGTGGAGAGGGGCATCTTTAGGGTCCCAGAATAGCTCCGAGCCTACCTGTCATACGGGTGCGTCCTAGCCATAACAAACTGGGGGACGAAGCAGAACATCAGAACAGAAATGACAGTTGTGAGGACTATCCCGAATGCTCAGCAGGGAAGGACTACAACACACACACAATTAGATTAGACACACACAGATTAGAGACCAGGTCAATGCCACACAGAGTTCTAGCAGCAGACACATCTCTACAACAACTGTTAAGAGGAGACTTTGTGCAGCAGGCCTTCATGGTAAAATAGCTGCTAGGAAACCACTGCTAAGGACAGGCAATAAGGAGAAGAGACTTGTTTGGGCTAAAGAACACAAGGAATGTGTTATGGACCTGGTGGTTAGGAGCACCCGAAATGACCTGATGGTTAAACCGATACAGGACAAGCTCTGGGAAGTGGGAACTCTGCTGACCGCAACCCCTAATCCTATCACACACACTAGAAATAGCCGTGGAGCGTACCTGACTCGGCCTAGACGCCTCGGCACAGCCTAAGAACTAGCTAGCCCTAGAGATAGAAAATAAAGCCTACCTTGCCTCAGAGAAATTCCCCAAAGGAAAAGGCAGCCCCCCACAAATATTAACTGTGAGTTAAGATGAAAGTCACAAACACAGAAATGAAACAGGTCTTAGCAAAGGGAGGCCAGACTAACTAAACAGACAGAGGATAGGAAAGGTATCTTTGCGGTCAGCCCAAAAAAACTACAAAAGACCACGCAGAGTGTGCAAAAAGAGCCCCGCACCGACTCACGGTGCGGAGGTGCCACTCTGCATCCCAGAGCTTCCAGCTAGCAAGGCTAAATCATGAAAGCAAGCTGGACAAGAAAACAATGAACAGAAAATAACAATCAGGGACTTAGCTTCTTGCTGGAATAGACAGGTCACCAGAAAGATCCAAGAGCGAACTGAACCAGTACAAGAACATTGACAGCTGGCATGGAGTAACGATCTGAGTGGAGTTAAATAGAGAAGCCAGCCTAAGAATAAACTAGATCACCTGTGGAAGGAACCTGAGAACCAGCAGCTCCACTCACAGCCATCAAAGGGAGTCCATGGACAGAACTCGCCGAAGTACCATTCATGACCACAGGAGGGAGTTCGATAACAGAATTAACAACAGTACCCCCCCCTTAAGGAGGGGTCACCGAACCCTCACCAGAACCCCCAGGCCGATCAGGACGAGCCAAATGAAAGGCACGAACCAGATCGGCAGCATGAACATCAGAGGCAACAACCCAGGAATTATCTTCCTGACCATAACCCTTCCACTTGACCAGGTACTGGAGTTTCCGTCTCGAAATACGAGAATCCAAAATCTTCTCCACCACATACTCCAACTCCCCCTCGACCAACACCGGGGCAGGAGGATCAACGGAGGGAACCATAGGCGCCACATATTTCCGCAAAAACGACCTATGGAACACATTATGGATGGCAAAAGAAGCTGGAAGGGCCAAACGAAATGACACAGGATTGAGAACTTCAGAAATCTTATAAGGCCCAATGAAACGAGGCTTAAACTTAGGAGAAGAAACCTTTATAGGAACATAACGAGACGACAACCAAACCAAATCCCCAACACGAAGTCGGGGACCAACACAGCGACGGTGGTTAGCGAAACGTTGAGCCTTCTCCTGGGACAATGTCAAATTGTTCACTACGTGAGTCCAAATTTGCTGCAACCTGTCCACCACAGAATCTACACCAGGACAGTCCGAAGGCTCAACCTGCCCTGCAGAAAAATGAGGATGGAAACCAGAATTACAGAAAAAAGGCGAAACCAAAGTAGCCGAGCTGGCCCGATTATTAAGGGCGAACTCAGCCAAAGGCAAGAAGGACACCCAATCATCCTGATCAGCAGAAACAAAACATCTCAGATATGTTTCCAAAGTCTGATTGGTTCGTTCGGTTTGGCCATTTGTCTGAGGATGGAAAGCCGAAGAAAAAGACAAATCAATGCCCATCTTAGCACAAAAGGACCGCCAAAACCTCGAAACAAACTGGGAACCTCTGTCCGAGACGATGTTCTCCGGAATGCCATGCAAACGAACCACATGCTGGAAAAATAATGGCACCAAATCAGAGGAGGAAGGCAATTTAGACAAGGGTACCAAATGGAGCATCTTAGAGAAGCGATCACAAACCACCCAGATGACCGACATCCTTTGAGAGACAGGGAGATCTGAAATAAAATCCATGGAAATATGCGTCCAGGGCCTCTTCGGGACCGGCAAGGGCAAAAGCAACCCACTGGCACGAGAACAGCAGGGCTTAGCCCGAGCACAAATCCCACAGGACTGCACAAAAGAACGCACATCCCGTGACAGAGAAGGCCACCAAAAGGATCTAGCCACCAAATCTCTGGTACCAAAGATTCCAGGATGACCAGCTAACACCGAACAATGAACCTCAGAGATAACTCTACTTGTCCATCTATCAGGGACAAACCGTTTCTCCGATGGACAACGATCAGGTCTATCAGCCTGAAACTTCTGCAGCACCCGCCGCAAATCAGGGGAGATGGCAGACAAAATTACCCCCTCTTTGAGAATACCAGCCGGCTCAGGAACATCCGGAGAGTCAGGAACAAAGCTCCTTGAAAGGGCATCAGCCTTCACATTCTTAGAGCTCGGAAGGTATGAAACCACAAAATCGAAACGTGAGAAAAACAGCGACCATCGAGCCTGTCTAGGATTCAACCATTTGGCAGACTCGAGATAAGTCAAATTCTTGTGATCCGTCAAGACCACCACGCGATGCTTCGCTCCTTCAAGCCAATGTCGCCACTCCTCGAATGCCCACTTCATAGCCAACAACTCTCGATTGCCAACATCATAATTGCGCTCAGCAGGCGAGAACTTTCTAGAAAAGAAAGCACATGGTTTCATCACCGAGCCATCAGAACTTCTTTGAGACAAAACAGCCCCTGCTCCAATCTCAGAAGCATCAACCTCGACCTGAAACGGGAGCGAAACATCTGGCTGACACAACACAGGGGCAGTAGGAAAACGACGCTTCAACTACTGAAAAGCCTCAACGGCCGCAGAGGACCAATTGACCACATCAGCACCTTTCTTGGTCAAATCAGTCAACGGTTTAACAACACTAGAAAAATTAGCGATGAAGCGACGGTAAAAATTAGCAAAGCCCAGGAACTTCTGCAGGCTCTTCACAGATGTAGGCTGAGTCCAATCATAAATGGTCTGAACTTTAACAGGGTCCATCTCGATAGTAGAAGGGGAAAAAATGAAACCCAAAAATGAAACCTTCTGAACCCCAAAGAGACATTTAGACCCCTTCACAAACAAGGAATTCGCACGAAGGACCTGGAACACCATTCTGACCTGCTTCACATGAGACTCCCAATCATCCGAAAAGACCAAAATATCATCCAAATATACAATCATGAATCTATCCAGGTACTTTCGGAAGATGTCATGCATAAAGGACTGAAACACAGATGGAGCATTAGAAAGCCCGAATGGCATCACCAGGTACTCAAAATGGCCCTTGGGCGTATTAAATGCTGTTTTCCATTCATCGCCCTGTTTAATACGCACAAGATTATACGCCCCTCGAAGATCTATCTTGGTGAACCAACTAGCCCCCTTAATCCGAGCAAACAAATCAGACAGTAGCGGCAAAGGGTACTGAAATTTGACCGTGATCTTATTAAGAAGGCGGTAATCAACACAAGGTCTCAAAGAACCATCCTTCTTGGCCACAAAAAAGAACCCTGCTCCCAACGGTGATGACGACGGGCGAATATGCCCTTTCTCCAAGGACTCCTTTATATAACTCCGCATAGCGGCGTGTTCTGGCACAGATAAATTGAACAGTCGACCCTTAGGAAACTTACTACCAGGAATCAAATTAATAGCACAATCACAATCCCTATGAGGAGGTAGGGCACTGGATTTGGGCTCATCAAATACATCCCGGTAATCCGACAAAAACTCAGGGACTTCAGAAGGAGTGGAAGACGAAATTGACAGCAATGGAACATCACCATGTACCCCTTGACAACCCCAACTGGACACAGACATTGATTTCCAATCCAATACTGGGTTGTGGACCTGTAGCCATGGCAACCCCAAAATGACCACATCATGCAGATTATGCAACACCAAAAAGCGAATATCCTCCTGATGTGCAGGAGCCATGCACATGGTCAAATGAGTCCAGTACTGAGGCTTATTCTTGGCCAAAGGCGTAGCATCAATTCCTCTCAATGGAATAAGATACTGCAAGGGCTCCAAGAAAAAGCCACAGCGCCTGGCAAACTCCAAGTCCATCAAATTCAGGGCAGCGCCTGAATCCACAAATGCCATAGCAGAATAGGACGACAAAGAGCAAATCAGAGTAACGGACAAAAGAAATTTAGACTGTACCATACCAATGGTGGCAGACCTAGCGAACCGCTTAGTGCGCTTAAGACAATTGGAAATGGCATGAGTGGAGTCACCACAGTAAAAACACAGCCCATTCTGACGTCTGTGTTCCTGCCGTTCAGCTCTGGTCAAAGTCCTATCGCATCGCATGGGCTCAGGCCTATGCTCAGAGAATACCGCCAAATGGTGCACAGCTTTGCGCTCACGCAAGTGCCGATCGATCTGAATGGCCAAGGACATAGACTCATTCAGACCAGGAGGCATGGGAAATCCCACCATAGCATCCTTAAGGGCTTCCGAAAGACCCTTTCTGAAAATTGCCTCCAGGGCACACTCATTCCACTGAGTAAGCACAGACCATTTTCTAAACTTCTGACAATATACCTCCGCTTCATCTTGACCCTGACACAAAGCCAGCAAGATTTTCTCTGTCTGATCCACTGAATTTGGTTCATCATAAAGCAATCCAAGCGCCAGAAAAAACGCATCAACATCACGCAATGCAGGATCTCCTGGCGCAAGGAAAAATGCCCAGTCTTGAGGGTGGCCACGCAAGAAAGAAATAATAATTTTCACTTGTTGAACGGGGTCACCAGAGGAGCGGGGTTTCAAAGCAAGAAACAGTTTACAATTATTTTTGAAATTCAGGAACTTAGATCTATCCCCAGAAAACAAATCAGGAATTGGAATTCTAGGCTCTAACATCGGATTCTGAACTACAAAATCTTGAATGCTTTGTACCCTTGCAGTGAGATGATCCACACAAGAGGACAGACCTTGAATGTCCATATCTACACCTGTGACCTGAACCACCCAGAGGTTAAGGGGAAAAGAAAGACAAAACACACTGCAGAGAAAAAAAAATGGTCTCAGAACTTCTCTTATCCCTCTATTGAGATGCATTAACACTTTAGGCCAGCTGTACTGTTATGGACCTGGTGGTTAGGAGCACCCGAAATGACCTGATGGTTAAACCGATACAGGACAAGCTCTGGGAAGTGGGAACTCTGCTGACCGCAACCCCTAATCCTATCACACACACTAGAAATAGCCGTGGAGCGTACCTGACTCGGCCTAGACGCCTCGGCACAGCCTAAGAACTAGCTAGCCCTAGAGATAGAAAATAAAGCCTACCTTGCCTCAGAGAAATTCCCCAAAGGAAAAGGCAGCCCCCCACAAATATTAACTGTGAATTAAGATGAAAGTGACAAACACAGAAATGAAACAGGTTTTAGCAAAGGGAGGCCAGACTAACTAAACAGACAGAGGATAGGAAAGGTATCTTTGCGGTCAGCACAAAAAAACTACAAAAGACCACGCAGAGTGTGCAAAAAGACCCCCGCACCGACTCACGGTGCGGAGGTGCCACTCTGCATCCCAGAGCTTCCAGCTAGCAAGGCTAAATCATGAAAGCAAGCTGGACAAGAAAACAATGAACAGAAAATAACAATCAGGGACTTAGCTTCTTGCTGGAATAGACAGGTCACCAGAAAGATCCAAGAGCGAACTGAACCAGTACAAGAACATTGACAGCTGGCATGGAGTAACGATCTGAGTGGAGTTAAATAGAGAAGCCAGCCTAAGAATAAACTAGATCACCTGTGGAAGGAACCTCAGAACCAGCAGTTCCACTCACAGCCACCAGAGGGAGTCCATGGACAGAACTCGCTGAAGTACCATTAATGACCACAGGAGGGAGTTCGATAACAGAATTCACAACAGGAATGGACATTAGACCAGTGGAAATCTGTGCTTTGGTCTGATGAGTCCAAATTTGAGATATTTGGTTCCAACCACCGTGTCTTGGTGCGACGCAGAAAAGCTGAAAGGATGGACTCTACATGCCTGGTTCCCACCGTGAAGCATGGAGGAGGAGGAGGAGGTGTGATGGTGTGGGCTTTGCTTGTGACACTGTTGGGGATTTGTTCAAAATTGAAGGTATACTGAACCAGCATGGCTACCACGGCTGTTGTGAATTCTGCTTTTGGGTTCCCTTCAGTGGTTGTAGGTGGTAATGCAGTTGTCCCTGAGTTTCAGTCCTGGTCAGGTGTATCTGCTGATTGCAGTTCTGACTGGGGTATTTAGGTGTGAAGGATTCATTAGTCCTTGCCAGTTGTCCTTGGTTCAGGGAGGTTTTGGATCTTTGTCTGGTTCCTCCTGCCTTGCTGCCAATTCAGCAAAGATAAGTGTTTGGTTTTTGTTTCTGTGGCACACATGCTGTGTGCTTAATTATTTTGTGCTATTCATTTGTTTTTTCTTGTCCAGCTTAGATTGTGTCAGTGTTTTCTCAGTCTTGTTGGATTCTTAGGAGTTGCAGATATATGCTCCACATCTTTAGTTAGATGGTGGTCTTTTATGTATCATCTGCTGTGGATATTTTTTGGAAAGGTTTTAATACTGACCGCTTAATATTCTGTCCTATCCTTTCCTATTTAGCTAGAAGTGGCCTCTTTTGCTAAAATCCTGTTTCCTGCCTGCGTGTGTCTTTCCTCTACTACTCACAGTCAATATTTGTGGGGGGCTGCCTATCCTTTGGGGTTCTTCTCTGAGGCATGGTATAATTCCTACTTCCATCTATAGGGGTATTTAGTCCTCCGGCTGTGTCAAGGTGTCTAGGATTTCTTAGGCACACCCCACGGCTACTTCTAGTTGCGGTGTTAAGTTCAGGATTTGCGGTCAGTACAGTTTCCACCAACTCCATAGAAAGTTCCATGCGGCTCCAAGGCCACCAGATCATAACACACGGCATCTTGCTGCGGCATGCTATTCCATCCGGTTTGCGTTTAGTTGGACCATCATTTATTTTTCAACAGGACAATGACCCCAAACACACTTCCAGGCTGTGTAAGGGCTATTTCACCAAGAAGGAGAGTGATGGGGTGCTACGCCAGATGACCTGGCCTCCACAGTCACCAGACCTGAACCCAATCGAGATGGTTTGGGGTGAGCTGGACCGCAGAGTGAAGGCAAAAGGGCCAACAAGGGCTAAGCATCTCTGGGAACTCCTTCAAGATTGTTGAAAGACCATTCCCGGTGACTACCTCTTGAAGCTCATCAAGAGAATGCCAAGAGTGTGCAAAGCAGTCATCAAAGCAAAAGGTGGCTACTTTGAAGAACCTAGAATATTAGACATAATTTCAGTTGTTTCACACTTTTTTGTTAAGTATATAATTCCACATGTATTAATTCATAGTTTTGATGCCTTCAGTGTGAATGTACAATTTTCATAGTCATGAAAATATAGAAAAATCTTTAATTGAGAAGGTGTGTCCAAACTTTTGGTCTGTACTGTATATATATTATTATTATTTATTATTATAGCGCCATTTATTCCATGGTGCTTTACATGTGAGGAGGGGTATACATAATAAAAAATGGTACAATAATCTTGAACAATACAAGTCACAACTGGTACAGGAGAAGAGAGGACCCTGCCCGCGAGGGCTCACAATCTACAAGGGATGGGTGAGGATACAGTAGGTAAGGATAGAGCTAGTCGTGCAGTGGTTTGGTCGATCAGTTATTACTGCAGGTTGTAGGCTTGCTGGAAGAGGTAGGTCTTCAGGTTCTTTTTGAAGGTTTCGATGGTAGGTGAGAGTCTGATATGTTGTGGGAGAGAGTTCCAGAGATGGGGTGATGCGCGAGAGAAATCTTGTATGTGATTTTGGGAAGAGGAGATAAGAGGGAAGTAGAAAAGGAGATCTTGTGAGGATCGGAGGTTGCGTGCAGGAAAGTATCGGGAGACAAGGTCACAGATGTATGGAGGAGACAGGTTGTGAATGGCTTTGTATGTCATTGTTAGGTTTTTGTACTGAGTCTCTGGGTAATGGGGAGCCAGTGAAGGGATTGTCAGAGGGGAGAGGCCGGGGAATAGTGGGGGGACAGGTGGATTAGTCGGGCAGCTGATTTTAGAATAGATTGGAGGGGTGCGAGAGTGTTCAAGGGGAGGCCACAAAGCGGGAGGTTACGGTAGTCGAGGCGGGAGATGATGAGGGCATGGACTAGGGTTTTGCAGATTCTTGGTTTAGGAATGTACGGATCCGTGAAATATTTTTGAGTTGAAGGTGGCAGGAAGTGGAAAGGGCTTGGATATGCGGTTTGAAGGAGAGATCAGTGTCAAGGATTACCCCGAGACAGTGAACTTGTGGGACTGGTGAGAGTGGGCAGCCATTTACTGTAATGGATAGGTTCGTTGGGGGGGTCGCGTGAGATGGGGGAAAGACAATGAATTCTGTTTTGTCCACGTTAAGCTTTAGAAATCTAGCAGAGAAGAAGGATGAAATAGAGGATAGACATTGAGGGATTCTGGTAAGTAGGGTGGTGATATCTGGTCCAGAGATGCAGATCTGTGTGTCATCAGCATAGAGATGATACTGAAAACAATGAGATTCTATGAGCTGTCCCAGGCCAAAAGTGTAAATGGAGAAGAGCAGGGGCCCTAGAACTGAACCTTGCGGGACTCCGACAGATAGAGGGCGAGGTGAGGAGGTGGTGTGTGAGTGGGAGACGCTGAATGTTCGGTCACTTAGGTATGACGAGATCCAGGATAGGGCCCAGTCTGTGATGCCAAAGGATGAGAGGATCTGTAGTAATAGGGAATGGTCCACTGTGTCAAAGGCAGAGGACAGGTCCAGGAGGAGGAGGATAGAGTAGTGTTGCTTGCTTTTGGCAGTTAATAGGTCATTGGTGACCTTAGTTAGGGCAGTTTCAGTGGAGTGGTGTGACCAGAAGCCTGATTGTAAGCGGTCGAAAAGGGAGCAGGAAGATAGATGGGAGGACAGGTCAAGATGGACGGGTTGTTCCAGTAATTTTGAGGCATAGGGGAGAAGTGATATAAGGCGATAGTTAGATATAGAGGATGGGTCAAGGGAGGGCTTTTTGAGGATAGGTGTGATTGAGGCATGTTTAAAGCTTGAGGGGAAAACACCAGTTGTTAGTGATAGGTTGAAGAGATGGGTTAGAGTTGAGATGAAGACTGTGGCGAGGTTTGGGATGAAGTGGGAAGCGATCGGGTCAAGAGCACAGGTGGTGAGATGCGATCTTGAGAGTAGAGTGGAGAGTCGATCTTCTGTAATAGTGGAGAAGTTGGTTTTGGAGGTGGAGGGCTGGGTAGTTGGGAGGAAGGGCTTTGGGGGTTGTCGACTAAAACTGTCTCTGATGTTCTCAATCTTCTGCTTGAAAAATGAGGCAAAGTCTTCAGCTGAGATGAGTGGGGAGGGAGGAGGTGCTGGGGGACGGAGGAGAGAGTTGAAGGTGTTGAATAACTGTTTAGGGTTGTGAGACAGGGAGGATATGAGAGATGAGAAGTAGGTTTGTTTAGCTGTGGCGAGTGTGGTCTTGAAAGTGTCAAGGTAAAAATATATGTCTTTATACCCTTTTGTACTTTTATATATTCTTATGCTGTGAAACAATAAGTTTTTCCCCTTTGCTTGCTAAATGCAAATTTAACTGTATTTAAGATGGCTGCCAGTATTCACTTTTGCCTTAGTTTTTGTACTTGCCAAGAATCTACTTTCGTTTCTGAAGCTAAAGTATCGTTTCTGGAGAAATGGAAACTTAACAAGATGTGGACAAAGGAAGATTCATCAGATGATGTCATAGCCAATCAGAGGGACTGAATACTAGATACATTGCTTAAACCCCGCCCTCTGCACACCTTCCCCCAATGGACTATATAATGTTATGTATATGAAATAAACAGTTCAGTTGCTGTGACGTTACACACGAGCGTGCAATGAGTTTGAACCAGCATTGTGTCTGACTCATTCTTATCCGGTACCAACATGCTCCTAATCTGATTTGGAATGACTGGTGGATGAAGGGTATTGTCGTGACGACCCCGACAATTTGGCGCAACCAACGTGGGGCGTGGCCCGCGATCCGAGACCCCCTGGACCCATGCCTGGACGTCCGTGGACGACACCCGTAGTGGCTGACCTCGAGGACTGATCACCCTCCAAACACGGTAAGTGGAGATCGCATACTATGTATGTGTCACACTTGCTAGTGTTTCAGCCATTATTGGTTAGTCTGTGGTCTCCTTGGGTCTGGGGAGTGACTGGTCGAGTGGTGAGACCGAGCGCGATCCCGTGCCACGCTTCGAACCAGCAACTGAGAGACGTCGCACTCTGCGCGTCCTCGTGTACACCACACCTCCTCCACCGGTCATTGTACTCCATTCAACCACCCTACCCGTGACTGTTGCCTAGTAGTGATAGAGTGAAAGATTGAGAAGTTTGTGGATTGGGATAGGAGACGTAGCCTCTGTGATATTGCACGCACATACATCGGTAATTAAGACGTCCCAAGAGGGGGACCACCAGAAACACTTGCACACACTTGCACATATCGGTAATTAAGACGTCCCAAGAGGGGGACCACCAGAAACACTTGCACACACTTGCACATATCGGTAATTAAGACGTCCCAAGAGGGGGACCACCAGAAACACAGTGGAGGGGTCTCACTAGGAGACAGCCTCCCAACGTTTAGAATATCGTGACAGGACAGACTGTAATCACTGGTGTTCAGGTTAGGGAAAAATATTGAGCGCGAGGCTCTTTATTCATAACACGTGGAGCGCGAGGCTCCGTGTTAGGACACACGTGTTGCTGTCGCTGTCAGCGGCCTACTGCAGAAGGGCGTAGTATTCTGTGAGTCATGTTACGTCTCTTAAAGAAGAAGTCCGTGCCCCACAGGTTAGATGAGGATGCTGTGGAAGTCAAGACAATAGTAGAGTCACGGGAGGGCAAGAAGGCAGTCAAGAATGTTGAGAGGTTGTACAAGCATGTAGGATTGCCCTCGACAGGGAGATTGCAGCCGTCTACATGGCACTATCTCATAGAGAGCAAAAAGGGCATGTTGAAAGATAAAGGATTGTTAGAACAAGTGCAAGCTCATCTGCGAGTTGCGCGAGGATAAAGAATGAGGGATGGAAAAAGGTTGATGGAGAGGGAGGATGAGAGGATGCAGAGCCCGTGTTTGGCTATAAAATATCTCAACCATTGGTTTTTCTAAGGTGTTTTGGTATATGAATTGTGTGAAGGTTTTGTAGAAATTAATTGAGTCTGAGAACTGCTGTATTTCGTCACTCTGTGTGGTTTTCCGAAACACGCGATGGGAGGGGGGAGTCAAATAGCTGCGTTGTTTTTCTTCTTTTTTCTTCTTTTGTGTTGAGGAATGCTGTAAATTCTTATCTGTGTGTGTTTGAAGCCGATGGGAGGGGTGAACCCCTGCGCAAATTGTTTTTTTTTTTTTTTTTTTTTTTTTTTTTTTGACTTCTCCTCTTTGTGCTGCCGGCCAGAGAAAGGGGGGCCAAAGTTTCCAGAAGAACTTAACCCAGTCTGTATCAGCAGCTGCAGCGATCCTCACTCGCTCTCTAGTCCCCCTCCCCTCGCAGCTTCAAGGACACAACTCGCAGCTCGCTTCCTTATCAGTGGCCCAAGAAGCAGAAGACTTCAGCTCCAGCTCCCCCTCCCTTACACAAATCCAGTCTTACGCTCCAATATTCATTTTAACCCTGTGTCTGGAAATCTCCCTCGCTATGTTAATTCTCAGACCAAGATAGGACAGATGGATTTGTAAATATTGCGGTCAGACAAACCCAGACTGAAGAAATACTTGTATAATCTGTGCTGCAACCTGACCTAAGTGAATTACGCTGATTCCTGATCACATGTAGTGATATAAAAAGCTGACACAGGATAGTGGGTAGTGGGGACATTAATTTTGGGAGTAAGCTGACAGTAATCCTTTTGGGAAGGAGCTGTAGACCAGCATGTCATGTCACCCCCAACCGGTCATCTAGTCACCCCCACCACCAGAGAACCAACCACATCAGGTAGTGTAAGACAGATACAGGAGTATTATCCCTGGAAGCCCTCTGACTAGCTAGCTACGCTAAAATAATTGGCTGACCCTGAGAACAAACCTTTCCCAATATACAGACAAAGATAATATGATGGACGTATAAGTGCACCTGAGCAGACCTAGAGAGTTGGTGAGCCAAGATGATGGTCAGATGGTATTTATGTTATATAACCCCTATGTAGATGAGTATAATGAGATGTGTATCTCACATGTCCTTTCCCAATCAGTTTAAAAAAAAAAAATAGGGGGGATAGTGTCTCTAACCCTGTCAGTTAAAATATTCCTATGTTATGCTGCTTCAGTATGTGGGTAATTTTTTTTTTTGTTTTTTTGTTGTGTGCACAGACAGAGCAGGAAGCCATTGTTGCCACTGTTAGTTTTCGCAAGTATCTGGCAGATCTGAACTGTCGGGCTTCGGCCTTGAAACTTCGGTTCTGCCTTGGTCAAGTGATATTTTTGGGTCACTGTCTCCTTCAGGGTGCCAGACACCTCACAGAAGAAAGAAAAAAATAGCCGTCAGCTCCCTTCCATTCCCAAAAGATGAGACTGAACTCCAGCGTTTCCTTGGACTATGTACTTATTGTTGTCAGTGGATACCGGACGCATCCTGCATAATGCAATTTCTCTACAAGGCCCTGAAAGACTGTTCAAGATATGGTGATGATTTTGGCAGATTTCACACATGATACGCTGTTACTACGGAAGATACTGTAGTGCAAGCAGCTGCACTCACTCCCTCCCTGTCAGCACAAGCCAAAGACAGGTGGGCTAATATACACAGACTCATAGTAAGCATTTGGTATTGCTCATGATTTCGGAGCCTATGAACCAATCGAGGATTTGTTACTACTGCCGGGACTCAGTGAAGAATGTTGAAGCTGTTAAAGCCCTCATGGACTCAATCGAATTACCTACTCAAGTGGCCATTATCAAAGTTAAGGAGCACGGTACTATGGAACAGTCCACAGACTGTTGGTAATGCCTCTGCGGATATGCAAGTAAAAGCCGCTGCTCTCCTACCCGTTGAACTGACCATACCAGCTATGGTGACCACACGCTCTCAGTGTAAACAGTTACAAGAAACACTGACTCTACAGGAACCTGATGATCTATGCCAGACTGAGGTTTTCTGCCGGACCCCGCGAGACCGCTTAATGACGATGCAGAGAATGTCTCCAAAGGAAGAAGTGAAGCAGTGGAAAGCTGATGGAGCACGTATGGACATGGTCGCTGGAAAAAGGACCAACTTGTGTGTCTCCCTAAGCAGATGTACCCTGCTATTGTCACGTGGGCGCATGGTCCCACATATCGAGGTATCTGTCAGACCTGCAATCCCGGTCAACTTCAACGTGTACCCCCGAAGCATCTTGCTAAGCCCGACTATCCTTTCCAAAGGCTCCAGGTGGACCTCATCATGTTGCCTAAGTCTGAAGGTATGAATATTGTCTGGTGGTTGTCGACATGTTCTCCAGTTGGCCAGAAGTATTCCCCGTTACCAACGTGACTGCAAAGATCACAGCAAAAAAAACTGGTGATGGAAGTTATATGCAGATATGGTGTTCCAGAAGTTGCTGAAAGTGACCAAGGCCCGGCCTTTCCTTCTCGTGTATCAGGAGGTTCTGACAATGCTTGGATCCACTGTAGCCCTCCATACTCCGTACTATTCACAATCCAGTGGGAAAGTTAAGAGGCTGAACGGCACACTGAAGGGACAATTGACCAAAATGATGCAGGAGACTACGGCTCCATGGCCAGGGCTCTTACACATTCGTACTACCCCTATTTCAAAACATAGCCTGTCCCCATATGAGATATTGTTTGGTGCTAGGTTTTCAGTTGTAAATTTTCAGTCTCAGTAGTTGTCAGAAGAAACTGACCGTGCTGTTCAATATGTTATTCAGTTTAGTAGAAATGTTGCTAACACCCATGTTTTAGTTTCTTTTTCCCTTCCAGATTCAGCAGAAACCGATATTGGTCACAATTTGATGCCTGGTGGTTTTATGGTCGTGAAAAGCTATGTCAGTAAAACTTGAAGGAAAGAGCACCTGGATCTACGCTTTACACTGCAAAAGAGACCGGACCAGCGCTTAGTCACAGTGGTGATCGAAGGAAAATGTTGCTGTTGTTTTTGGTCCTGAGGCTGGGGGTCATCCTCGCCCCTACCTCCTCGGCCCCTATTGTAAATAAGAATTCCGGTGCCACTATTCTCTGGGTAAACCTAACGGCCCCGGTAAATATCTGGAGATTTGATTTCTGCAATGTAGTCAAGTGCCCCAAGACTCAGCGGGTGGTAGAGGGAATTATCCAGTATTATATATGTGTTACCAGAGATAACAATTGTGCTGGGAAGATATTTTCATAATGTGTTTAATAGTGGATACTATGGGAATTTAGGCCATATACAGCTCTAGGATATTAGCTTCAGACCAACCAAGGCCCCCGTTACCAGTACAGCTAAAACAGGCCCAGGTGAATGTTTGCAAAATATAGTTAACGAAGTAATCCCCATTCCAGGTCTTAGTTGGCAAGAAGTCTTCTCTATAGAAACACAAACAGTCCCAAGGACAAATTTATGGTTAGAATGGGTAAGATACAATGTACGAGTCCAGAATATCTCTGTAGGATATGTTGCTTGTGCTGCAGCGAATACACATCTATACACACATGCATTGTTTTTTCCTGATGACAATACCACTGTCTGTGTTATGAATCTGTTGAAGGGTCTAAAGCCCACTGATTGCTCAGATTATGTTCCATTAATTCATGAAGAACCTAAACTAAAGGTCCCAGGAGGGATAACCGTATTAGCTGATAATTATACCTGCTATAATTCCCACGACAGTACAGGTACACCAGTAGGGGTCTTCGAGACAGGGTTGTGTAAAGAGAACAGTTCCCTAGATACTGATTTCCTAACTAAACATACACAGTACATGTACAACATTTATTGGTTATGTGGAGATGGTAAGCTCCATCCTAGGTTGCCTAATGCCTGGACAGGTCAATGCACCCTTGTTAAACTAGCTATGCAGTTTAAGATTTTACCTTGGGATCCGGAGACTCCTGATGAATATACCAGAGAGAGGAGAAGTCTCGATCAGCTCCACATGAGTTATGAAGAAGATCCATTGGTATATGTCGATGGCGTTGGAGTGCCAAGGGGGGTGCCTGACCAATTTAAAGCCCAGAACCAGATCTATGCTGGCTTTGCTTCTATAATCCCACAGGTGCAGATTAATAAAAATGTTGATTGGATCAATTACACATATTACAGTGAACAAAGGTTTGTCAATTTTACCTGTGATGCTTTCCAGGGTATAGTTGAGGAATTGGGCCCTAATACTAGAATGACCCTCCAAAACCGACTAGCCCTTGATATGATCTTAGCTGAGAAAGGAGGAGTCTGTGGGATGGTGGGAGAGGAATGTTGTACCTATATCCCTCAGAACTCTGGGGTAAATGGGAAGACCATGATAGCCCTTAAGAAGATAAATGGGTTAGTAGCAGAATTAAAAACTAATGCAGGAGTAGACACATCTTTCTTTTCCGGTTGGTTGGGTGGGCTCAAAGGATTCCTCCAACAAGCTTGTCTAGTACTGATTGCCCTTCTTGTAGTTGGATCAATAATCCTCTGTTGTGTTATTCCCCTGTATAAAAAGGTTATCACTGAGGCAACTCCGACTGGCACCTTCCCCAACCAAGAAGTAGACCCACCAGAGTACGATGGCACTGATCCAGGGGAAATCTCTAAGTACGCCCCCTCAAGATGTTAGACAAAACCCCTTACTCTCAGATGATGCAAAGAGATTTAGTTTAGGGACAGCAGGAGAACTCCATGTGAAGCTAGTGAAGGGCTCAGCTGCCTGGAGGCCTCTCACAAGGGGAGAGCCTCTGAGGTGTCTGGATGAAGAAATCCACCTCCCCTTTCCCCATCACATGGACAGTCTCGAAGGATCTTTCTTCTTAGGGAAAAACTTAGTGTTTAGGGGGGATTGTCAAGGTAAAAATATATGTCTTTATACCCTTTTGTACTTTTATATATTCTTATGCTGTGAAACAATAAGTTTTTCCCCTTTGCTTGCTAAATGCAAATTTAACTGTATTTAAGATGGCTGCCAGTATTCACTTTTGCCTTAGTTTTTGTACTTGCCAAGAATCTACTTTCGTTTCTGAAGCTAAAGTATCGTTTCTGGAGAAATGGAAACTTAACAAGATGTGGACAAAGGAAGATTCATCAGATGATGTCATAGCCAATCAGAGGGACTGAATACTAGATACATTGCTTAAACCCCGCCCTCTGCACACCTTCCCCCAATGGACTATATAATGTTATGTATATGAAATAAACAGTTCAGTTGCTGTGACGTTACACACGAGCGTGCAATGAGTTTGAACCAGCATTGTGTCTGACTCATTCTTATCCGGTACCAACATGCTCCTAATCTGATTTGGAATGACTGGTGGATGAAGGGTATTGTCGTGACGACCCCGACAAAAGTAGTGAGGGACTATTTGAATGCGATAAAGTGCTCGTTGGAGTGGGATCTTTTCCATCTCCGCTCTGCAGCCCTGGAAGCTCACCTCAGTTCTTTGGTCAGGCTGGTGTTCCAGGGCCGTCTGTTGATTTTGCGAGCTTTGGTATGTGTGAGAGGGGCAAGAGATTCCAAAACTGCAGCTATTGTGGTGTTATATAGAGCGGCATCATCATCTTCATTGTGTAGGGAACTTATGTCTGTAAGAGGGAGGAGGGATTCAGAGAGTGAGTGTAGATCGAGGTGTTTAAGATTTCTGCGAGGGTGTGCAAGTTTGTGGGGCGAGGATTGTAGACAAGGAGTGGAGAGAGAAGAGAATGTGAGTAGATTGTGGTCAGCAAGAGGAAGAGGTGAGTTAGAGAGGTTAGATAGGGAGCAGAGGTGGGTGAAGATGAGGTCCAATGTGTGACCATCTTTGTGAGTGGCTGCAGAAGACCATTGAGTGAGGCCGAAGGAGGAAGTGAGAGACAGAAGTTTAGTGGCAGCTGAGAGGGAAGTGTCAATGGGGATGTTGAAGTTGCCCATGATGATAGTGGGGATGTCCGCAGAAAGGAATATGTATATAGATATGGGATAGATAGATATAGGATAGATAGATATGGGATAGATAGATAGATAGATAGATAGATAGATATGGGATAGATAGATAGATAGATAGATAGATAGATAGATAGATAGATAGATAGATAGATAGATAGATAGATATGGGATAGATAGATATGGGATAGATAGATAGATAGATAGATAGATAGATAGATAGATAGATAGATAGATAGATAGACATGGGATAGATAGAAAGATAGATAGATATGGGATAGATATGGGATAGATAGAAAGATAGATAGATATATAGAGATGGGATAGATAGATAGATAGATAGATAGATAGATAGATAGATAGATAGATAGATATGGGATAGATAGATAGATAGACATGGGATAGATAGAAAGATAGATATGAGATAGATAGATAGATAGATAGATAGATAGATATGGGATAGATAGATAGATAGATAGATAGATAGATAGATAGATAGATAGATAGATAGATATGGGATAGATAGATAGATAGATAGATAGATAGATAGATAGATAGATAGATAGATATGGGATAGAAAGATAGATATGGCATAGATAGATAGATAGCTATGGGATAGATAGATATTCGATAGATACAGTATGAGATAGATAGATAGATAGATAGATAGATATGCAACCATCATCCAATAAATGTTATTAATAAAGTACAGCAGTGCTTAGATATGTTTAAAAGAAACTCACCCTGATGGGACCAGAGCAAAACACATGGAGGACTCCTCTTTCCTAAGATCGGCATGCTTAAATCTCTATTGCGCATGCGTTTGTGTTTCATTATGTCAGTAGACGCTTTCAACCAATGTAATTCTATGTGTGTCAAATTCCCATTTGGTGCTTGCGCACTCCGTCATTCCAAACGTCTAGGCACTATCTTAGATGGGGAAGGAATGCATTCTTATGACTTTTCCGCAAAAAATCTCTGTTATCTTACAGCGCTTGTATATTCTATCACCTAAAGCATGTTAGCGCCACTTATAATGTGGAAATATTATATGGGTATAGGGTTTAAACATATGAGCATATGGACTATGTAAAGCACCCTGGTATACCTGACGGTGCCTTATACAGGCCACCTCCTGCAACCAATGGTATCCTCGGGAGACATTTAACCTGTTAGGGTCAAAGTGTCTCGACCAATGTCCATATAGGTGTTATTGTTATGTCCAGCTCTGTTTACCACTAACCCTTATTTTTCATGTATTTCATTCCTTTTTTATCCCCCTTTCATAATAATGGGAATTGACCCCTAAACAAAAAGAATTAAAAAAAAAACTGTTTATATTAAAGGCATAAATCCAAAAAACTTATCCTCCACATGCTGGTGTGTCCCCATGAGTTAGTTTACGGTATATTGGTGAATTCCTGTGCAGAGTGAATTATTTTTCTGAAAGAGAAAAATATAAAGTAATTTTTAGTGTCGTTATATATTTTTTATTTAAAAACAAATAATAATTAAATTACCCTTTTAAGGCACTTATATCTTGCTATATTGCGGCGCCAAAGAATTACTACTACCCACAATACATTGAAGGAAATTAAAACACAGTATGTAATTTAAAGTCCACATTTAACCCCATTGGTTTTAAAGTGTTTAGTTCCTAGATCCATTTTAATTCTTTTTGTTTCAGGAGCTTTTCCCTATTTCCTCCCCTCCACTGTATGGGTACTGTGTCAATCAGTCTGAATCTTAAGTCCTTCTCCGTATGTCCAAGTTCAACAAAGTGTTTTGGAACTGGGAGGTCCATCCTTTTCTAATTGTATACCGATGGTGATTTATACGTGTTTTAAAATCGCATGTTGTTTCCCCGATGTACCATAAATTACATGGACATTGTAATAAATAGATCACAAAATCTGAATTACATGTTAAGAAGTGTCCAATAGAGTATTTTTATTTGTGTTGGGATGTTCAAAGGAGCTACCTTTAATCATTAAAGGACAGTTTATGCATGTCAAACAGGGATAGCATCCCTTCCTTTTGTTACCCGTTAATGTTGTTTGTCTTGTTTTTTTTCATAGGGCTCACATCTGAATTAATCAGTATGTCTTCAAGGTTTTTATTTTTCTTGTATGAAAAAAAGTGGAGGATTTTAAATTCCTCTACATTGGGTTAGCATTCCCCAGTGTTTGTGAATGATGTTTCCTATATACCTACTTTACTCAAAAAAAGTGGTAACAAAGGGGATCCTACTCAAATATTGTTTCTTTTGTTTGGTTTGTAATAGCGTAAATCTATCCTGTTTTATTACCTCTTTTTTGTTCTTTCTAGTAAGTTTTTTGAGTGGCCTCTATTTTTAAATTTATCCACCATATGGCTTCACGGCTTACTTCATCATCTTTCACAATTCGTCTTACTCTCATCATTTGACTGCGTGGAATTGATTTTTATCATGTTCTTTGGGTGCTGGCTACTGAAGAGTAGCAAATTGTTTCTGTCCGTTTCCTTAAACAACAACGTACTGGTCAACTGTCCATCTATGTTATGTACCAGTACATCAAGGAATTGTAGTTTCTCCCTTGATGTCACCAATGTAAATTTGATTGTCTCATCCAGTGTGTTAAGATAATCATGGAACTGATTAAGTTCTAACTGGGAACCCTTCCATAAGAGGAAGATGTCGTCTATGTATCTCCACCACACCTGAACTTTTCTGAAGTGGTGGGACACATAGACATGATCCTCCTCCATTACTCCCATTACGAGATTAGCATACGCGGGGGCCATGTAGGCCCCATTGCTGTACCTCTTTCTTGCCCATAGCAGTCATCTCCATAGAGAAAATAGTTGTGTCTCAATATAATAGTTAAGAGTTCTATCAGAAACTCTCTTCCTTCTGTAGATATCTCCTCCATACTCAGTTTTTTTTTTTCAATTGCTCGTATTCCCCTATCATGGTCTATTGATGTGCATAAAGAGACTACATCAAATGATGCTAAGATTGTCATGCCATCCAATTTTACCGGGTCCAATTTTCTTAGGAAATGAGAGGTATCCTGTATATATGATGTAAGATTTTTTACTATAGGATTTAGAATTTTATCCAGGAACGTACCCATAGTGCCAACGATTGAATCAATCCCTGAGACTATAAGTCGTCCCGGTGGATTTCTAAGGGATTTATGAACTTTAGGGACCGTATACAGTACCAGTGTCCTTGGATTATTTACCAAAAGAAAATCATGTGTATTCTTCTCTATTATCCTCTGGTTTAGAGCCCTCTGTAGACAATTTTTTATCTCACTCATAATTTGAAACTTTGGATCCCCATTCATTTTTTTATATACATTAGTATCACTCAATTGGTTGTTAATTTCTAAGATATATAAACTTTTGTCAATGACGACAACTGCTCCCCCTTTGTCCGCAGGCTTAATTATTATATCATCATCATGGGCAAGTTCCATGAGTGCTTTTTGCTCCTCTTTTGTAATATTGGGGTATTTAAAGTGATTTGTGCAATGTTTTTTAAGACCTTCACATCCATTTTAACTGCCTTTACAAATGCCTCAATTACTGCAGAGTTTGTTGGAGGTACAAAATTACTATGGATTTTTAAACCCAATTCATTGAGGTCAAATTCACTATTTTTGGCTTCTCTGACAACACTACTATTTTTAAACCACTCCTTCAATTTCATGCTCCTGAATTTTTTTTCTAAGTCAACCTGTAGCCTAAACCAATCCGTTTGTGAACATGGGCTAAAGGATAATCCTTTACTAAGGATTGAAATCTGCAGATTAGTCAATACCTTATTTGAGATGTCCAATACTAATTCTGTTCCTTTTTCTTCTGTGTTGCTAATCTCTGAGGTTGTGTTCTGTGTTCCTCGCGTTTGTTTTTTTTTGTCGGTAGCGGCGCCTGCCCCCTCTCCTTTTTCTAATTCCACCGTCTCTTTTTCCATATCTGAAAAAAGCATAATTATTAGTAACAGGCAAAGCATCAGGTACTACATTTTCACTAGTCCTTGTATAACCTTTTCTTCTCCACATAGTTTTGGATCCATCTCTTTGCCAAGCATACACATGTCCTAACGGAGTGACTTCAGCATGCTCGAAAAATATGTTTGAGTCGCTGAGCCTGTATGTCTCACAGCTGTTGGCCAGCTGCAACACATGCAGGGATTGCCTAACAAACAGCCATGTGTTGTGGCTGTCGAACAGCTGCAGGAATTGAACATATTATTTGAGCACGTCAAAGTCATTTAGATAGCACCCGAGCATGGTAGGATAACACGTTATCTGAGCACATTCACTCATCCCTAGTGCTGAGATCTAGTCTCGAACTTGGCATCTCCAAGAAATGTTCCTTTATTTTTTGTAATAATTATTTTCCACACTTACTTCCAGTCTGATGACTTCCCAATCTTTTACCCTTACTGAGCTGATACTGTTTGCATTGGTATTTGTAGCTGACACTTCTTGTGCAGAAAGTTACTTCCCTCTAGTTCTAATCTTTGGTGTCTGAAGGTTTTGCATTAATCAACATTTAAAATAGCTGCAATTACTGGTCAGCAGTTCCACCCCTGTTTATAATGAGCTTGAGGTAGAAGAAACATTGGTGATCCTGAGACCTTCTCTGTCATGCTCATTAACACAGGTGATAGGACAGGAAAGTGGGCAGCTGAGGGGAAGAAGCACTAATTAAAATATAACATCCATATACACTGCTCAAAAAAATAAAGGGAACACTAAAATACCACATCCTAGATATTACTGTAAATACCAAAAAAAAGAAGAAAAAGAGCACAAAACGTCCCAAAGATAAGTTATTCAGATTTTATTAAAAAAACACATGCATCATAAAAACAACATACATAGTAATACAATAATAGACAAAGCAATTTAATGAATAACAGGTGTAAGAGCATAAGGATCCCAAATACTAGTGGAGGGTGGGGCAGAATATGAGAACTATTTAAATAGAAAAGTGCAAGGGCGACCCATATAGGGTTGTTCCCTTAAAAATTGCAATCAGACAAAAATGATGAAAATGTAGCACTAAGTGGAAACAGAAGTGAAAATCACTTATTATTCCTTAAAAATCTTTAAATCTCGTTCAGCTCATATAGAGCAATAAAACATACATCAAGTACCACAATTAATCAACAATGGGTCACGTAAAGCCCGCAACATAAACTGGGTATATACCCCTTTAAGGGAATACGAGTACGCACTACAAGTCAATGACTGTCCTTACCCATATTAGTTGCCATCTGGGGATCATATGCGGCAGCCCCAACGTGCGTTTCGTGTGGGCTTCTTCGGGGGGCTGTATGTTGTTTTTATGATACATGTGTTTTTTTTTAATAAAATCTGTATAACTTTTATCTTTGGGACGTTTTGTGCTCTTTTTCTTCTTTTTTGGTATTATGTCGTTTGAGTGTCTCTGGCTACTTTAGCTTCCCTCTTCACAACTTTGAGGTGTGACTATATAAAAAATATGCTTTCTGACTTGAGGATTTTGTATATCCTAGATATCACTGTATGAAATATTTCAGTTGCAAATCTTTATAACATACTGGAATGTGTTGAGAACAATAAAACGTAAAAATGATCAATGTAAATCAAAATATCCCATGGATGTCTGGATTTGGAATGATGCTCAAAATCAAAGTGGAAAATTAAATTACAGGCTGGTCCAATTTCAGTTGAAATGCCTCAAGACAAGGAAATGATGCTCAGTAGTGTGTGTGGCCTCCACATGCCTGTATGACCTCCCTACAATGTCTGGGCATGTGTAATGATTAGGCAATTCAGTACCACAATGGACATAGCGATCAGAGCACATCCAGTGATCTGACAATAACCCAAAAACATAGAACGAGCTCTGTTGTGAATTCTGTGGCTGAATTCACTCCTGTGGTCACAAGTGGTACTGCAGCTTCTGAGCTTCCTCCCTCAGGTGTTCTGGTGAGCTCGTTAACTGCTTCATTACTTAAC
Organism: Ranitomeya imitator; assembly: GCF_032444005.1. Classification (NCBI taxonomy): domain Eukaryota; kingdom Metazoa; phylum Chordata; class Amphibia; order Anura; family Dendrobatidae; genus Ranitomeya; species Ranitomeya imitator. Next base: position 627,878,736 of record NC_091283.1, on the reverse strand, counting down.
TCCGCCTGATGCTGCTATCCTTGCTCCTTGTCAATGTTTCAGTGTTGGATCTGAGCTTCTCCTGATTGTTCCTGTGACCTGCTTCTCTGTATAGCTAAGTGCTTTTTGCTTTTTTGTTGCTTTTTTTCTGTCCAGCTTGTCTTTTGTTTTGCTGGAAGCTCTGAGACGCAAAGGGTGTACCGCCGTGCCGTTAGTTCGGCACGGTGGTTTTTTTTTTGCCCCCTTTGCGTGGTTTTGCTTTAGGGTTTTTTGTAGACTGCAAAGTTCGCTTTACTGTCCTCGCTCTGTCCTAGAATATCGGGCCCCACTTTGCTGAATCTATTTCATCCCTACGTTTTGTCTTTTCATCTTACTCACAGTCATTATATGTGGGGGGCTGCCTTTTCCTTTGGGGAATTTCTCTGGGGCAAGTCAGGCCTATTTTTCTATCTTCAGGCTAGCTAGTTTCTTAGGCTTTGCCGAGTTGCCTAGGTAGTTGTTAGGCGCAATCCACAGCCGCTTTTAGTTGTGTTTAGGATAGGATCAGGTGTGCAGTCTACAGAGTTTCCACGTCTCAGAGCTCGTTCTTGTATTTTTGGGTATTTGTCAGATCACTGTGTGCGCTCTGATCGCTAAGCACAGTGTGTTTCTGGATTGCCTTCATAACACCTGTCATTAGCAAACATAACAGTACAAGGAGACTAACTAATGATTCTCAATAGAGGGAAAGAAAAAGTTCTGACATCATTTTTTTTTTTTTTCTGCTCTGTGTTCACTTTTTTTTTTTCCCCTAGACATTTGGGTGATTCTGGACACAGGTGTGGACATGGATATTCAGGGTCTGTGCTCTTCAATGGATAATCTCGTTATAAATGTACAAAAAATTCAAGATACTATTGATCAGAAATCTATGTTAGAACCAAGAATTCCTATTCCTGATTTGTTTTTTGGAGATAGAACTAAGTTTCTAAGTTTCAAAAATAATTGTAAGCTATTTCTGGCCTTGAAACCTCATTCTTCTGGTAATTCTATTCAACAGGTTTTGATTATTATTTCTTTTTTGCGCGGCGACCCTCAAGACTGGGCATTTTCTCTTGCGCCAGGAGACCCTGCATTGAGTAGTGTCGATGCGTTTTTCCTGGCGCTCGGATTGCTGTACGATGAGCCTAATTCAGTGGATCAGGCTGAGAAAAATTTGCTGGCTTTGTGCCAGGGTCAGGATGATATAGAAGTATATTGTCAGAAATTTAGGAAATGGTCAGTACTCACTCAGTGGAATGAATCTGCGCTGGCAGCTTTGTTCAGAAAGGGTCTCTCTGAGGCTCTTAAGGATGTCATGGTGGGATTTCCTATGCCTGCTGGTTTGAATGAGTCTTTGTCTTTGGCCATTCAGATCGGTCGACGCTTGCGCGAGCGTAAATCTGTGCACCATTTGGCGGTACTGCCTGAGGTTAAACCTGAGCCTATGCAGTGCGATAGGACTATGACTAGAGTTGAACGGCAGGAATACAGACGTCTGAATGGTCTGTGTTTCTACTGTGGTGATTCCACTCATGCTATTTCTGATTGTCCTAAGCGCACTAAGCGGTCCGCTAGGTCTGCCGTCATTGGTACTGTACAGTCCAAATTCCTTCTGTCCATTACCTTGATATGCTCTTTGTCGTCGTTTTCTGTCATGGCGTTTGTGGATTCGGGCGCTGCCCTGAATCTGATGGATTTGGATTATGCTAAACGTTGTGGGTTTTTCTTGGAGCCTTTGCGGTGTCCTATTCCATTGAGAGGAATTGATGCTACACCTTTGGCCAAGAATAAACCTCAATACTGGGCCCAGCTGACCATGTGCATGGCTCCTGCACATCAGGAAGTTATTCGCTTTCTGGTGTTGCATAATCTGCATGATGTGGTCGTGTTGGGGTTGCCATGGCTACAAACCCATAATCCAGTATTGGATTGGAATTCCATGTCGGTATCCAGCTGGGGTTGTCAGGGGGTACATGGTGATGTTCCATTTTTGTCGATTTCGTCATCCACCCCTTCTGAGGTCCCAGAGTTCTTGTCTGATTATCAGGATGTATTTGAAGAGCCCAAGTCCGATGCTCTACCTCCGCATAGGGATTGTGATTGTGCTATCAATTTGATTCCTGGTAGTAAATTCCCTAAAGGTCGATTATTTAATTTATCCGTGCCCGAACACGCCGCTATGCGCAGTTATGTGAAGGAATCCCTGGAGAAGGGACATATTCGCCCATCGTCATCACCACTGGGAGCAGGGTTCTTCTTTGTAGCCAAGAAGGATGGTTCGCTGAGACCGTGTATTGATTACCGCCTTCTTAATAAGATCACTGTTAAATTTCAGTATCCCTTGCCATTGTTATCTGACTTGTTTGCTCGGATTAAGGGGGCTAGTTGGTTCACTAAGATAGATCTTCGTGGTGCGTATAATCTGGTGAGAATCAGGCAAGGAGATAAATGGAAAACTGCATTCAATACGCCCGAGGGTCATTTTGAGTATCTAGTGATGCTGTTCGGTCTTGCCAATGCTCCATCTGTGTTTCAGTCTTTTATGCATGACATCTTCCGTGAGTATCTGGATAAATTCCTGATTGTTTACTTGGATGACATTTTGATATTCTCAGATGATTGGGAGTATCATGTGAAGCAGGTCAGAATGGTTTTTCAGGTCCTGCGTGCTAACTCTTTGTTTGTGAAGGGATCAAAGTGTCTCTTCGGTGTGCAGAAAGTTTCATTTTTGGGGTTCATCTTTACCCCTTCTACTATCGAGATGGATCCAGTTAAGGTCCAAGCCATCCAGGATTGGATTCAGCCGACATCTCTGAAAAGTCTGCAAAAGTTCCTGGGCTTTGCTAATTTTTATCGTCACTTCATCTGTAATTTTTCTAGCATTGCCAAACCATTGACCGATTTGACCAAGAAGGGTGCTGATTTGGTTAATTGGTCTTCTGCTGCTGTGGAAGCTTTTCAGGAGTTGAAGCGTCGTTTTTGTTCTGCCCCTGTGTTGTGTCAGCCAGATGTTTCTCTTCCGTTCCAGGTCGAGGTTGATGCTTCTGAGATTGGAGCAGGGGCGGTTTTGTCACAGAGAGGTTCTGATTGCTCAGTGATGAAACCATGTGCTTTCTTTTCCAGGAAGTTTTCGCCCGCTGAGCGTAATTATGATGTGGGCAATCGAGAGTTGCTGGCCATGAAGTGGGCATTCGAGGAGTGGCGTCATTGGCTTGAAGGAGCTAAGCATCGCGTGGTGGTATTGACTGATCATAAGAACTTGACTTATCTCGAGTCTGCCAAGCGCTTGAATCCTAGACAGGCCCGTTGGTCGTTATTTTTTGCCTGCTTCGACTTTGTGATTTCGTACCTTCTGGGCTCTAAAAATGTGAAGGCGGATGCTCTGTCTAGGAGTTTTGTGCCCGACTCTCCGGGTTTATCTGAGCCAGCGGGGATCCTCAAGGAAGGAGTCATTGTGTCTGCCATCTCCCCTGATTTGCGGCAGGTGCTGCAAACATTTCAGGCGAATAAACCTGATCGTTGTCCAGCAGAGAAACTGTTCGTCCCTGATAGGTGGACTAATAAACTTATCTCTGAACTTCATTGTTCGGTGTTGGCTGGTCATCCTGGAATCTTTGGTACCAGAGAGTTAGTGGCTAGATCCTTCTGGTGGCCATCTCTGTCACGGGATGTACGTACTTTTGTGCAGTCCTGTGGGATTTGTGCTAGGGCTAAGCCCTGCTGTTCTCGTGCCAGTGGGTTGCTTTTGCCCTTGCCGGTCCCAAAGAGGCCTTGGACACATATTTCGATGGATTTCATTTCTGACCTTCCCGTTTCTCAAAAGATGTCAGTCATTTGGGTGGTCTGTGATCGCTTTTCTAAAATGGTCCATCTGGTGCCCTTGGCTAAATTGCCTTCCTCCTCTGATTTGGTACCTTTGTTCTTTCAGCATGTGGTTCGGTTGCATGGCATTCCTGAGAATATTGTTTCTGACAGAGGTTCCCAGTTTGTTTCAAGGTTTTGGCGAGCTTTTTGTGGTAGGATGGGCATTGACCTATCCTTTTCCTCGGCTTTCCATCCTCAGACTAATGGCCAGACCGAACGAACCAATCAGACCTTGGAAACATATCTGAGATGTTTTGTTTCTGCAGACCAGGATGATTGGGTGTCCTTTTTGAAGTTGGCTGAGTTCGCCCTTAATAATCGGGCCAGCTCGGCTACCTTGGTTTCTCCATTTTTTTGCAATTCTGGGTTCCATCCTCGTTTCTCTTCAGGACAGGTTGAGTCTTCGGACTGTCCTGGTGTGGATTCTGTGGTGGATAGGTTGCAGCAGATCTGGACTCAGGTAGTGGACAATTTGATCTTGTCCCAGGAGAAAGCTCAACTTTTCGCTAATCGCAGACGCCGTGTGGGTCCCCGACTTCGTGTTGGGGATCTGGTTTGGTTATCTTCTCGTCATATTCCTATGAAGGTTTCCTCTCCTAAATTTAAACCTCGTTTTATTGGTCCGTATAGGATTTCTGAGGTTCTCAATCCTGTGTCTTTTCGTTTGACCCTCCCAGACTCCTTTTCCATACATAATGTATTCCATAGGTCGTTGTTGCAGAGATACGTGGCACCTATGGTTCCATCTGTTGAGCCTCCTGCCCCGGTTTTGGTGGAGGGGGAATTGGAGTATATTGTGGAGAAGATTTTGGATTCTCGTGTTTCTAGACGGAAACTCCAGTATCTGGTTAAATGGAAGGGTTATGCTCAGGAAGATAATTCCTGGGTTTTTGCCTCTGATGTTCATGCTTCCGATCTTGTTCGTGCCTTTCATGCGGCTCATCCTGGTCGGCCTGGGGGCTCTGGTGGGGGTTCGGTGACCCCTCCTCAAGGGGGGGGTACTGTTGTGAATTCTGTGGCTGAATTCACTCCTGTGGTCACAAGTGGTACTGCAGCTTCTGAGCTTCCTCCCTCAGGTGTTCTGGTGAGCTCGTTAACTGCTTCATTACTTAACTCCGCCTGATGCTGCTATCCTTGCTCCTTGTCAATGTTTCAGTGTTGGATCTGAGCTTCTCCTGATTGTTCCTGTGACCTGCTTCTCTGTATAGCTAAGTGCTTTTTGCTTTTTTGTTGCTTTTTTTCTGTCCAGCTTGTCTTTTGTTTTGCTGGAAGCTCTGAGACGCAAAGGGTGTACCGCCGTGCCGTTAGTTCGGCACGGTGGGGTTTTTTTGCCCCCTTTGCGTGGTTTTGCTTTAGGGTTTTTTGTAGACTGCAAAGTTCGCCTCCTCGCTCTGTCCTAGAATATCGGGCCCCACTTTGCTGAATCTATTTCATCCCTACGTTTTGTCTTTTCATCTTACTCACAGTCATTATATGTGGGGGGCTGCCTTTTCCTTTGGGGAATTTCTCTGGGGCAAGTCAGGCCTATTTTTCTATCTTCAGGCTAGCTAGTTTCTTAGGCTTTGCCGAGTTGCCTAGGTAGTTGTTAGGCGCAATCCACAGCCGCTTTTAGTTGTGTTTAGGATAGGATCAGGTGTGCAGTCTACAGAGTTTCCACGTCTCAGAGCTCGTTCTTGTATTTTTGGGTATTTGTCAGATCACTGTGTGCGCTCTGATCGCTAAGCACACTGTGTTTCTGGATTGCCTTCATAACACCTGTCATTAGCAAACATAACAGAGCTCTGAGACTTGGGAACTCTGTTGACCGCAATCCCTGATCCTCTCCAACAACACTAGAGGCAGCCGTGGATTGCGCCTAACGCTCCCTATGCAACTCGGCACAGCCTGAGAAACTAGCTAGCCTGAAGATAGAAAATAAGCCTACCTTGCCTCAGAGAAATCCCCCAAAGGAAAAGGCAGACCCCCCACATATAATGACTGTGAGTTAAGATGAAAAGACAAATGTAGAGATGAAATAGATTTAGCAAAGTGAGGCCCGACTTTCTGAACAGAGCGAGGATAGGAAAGGTAACTTTGCGGTCAACACAAAACCCTAAAAAACCACACAAAGGGGGCAAAAAGACCCTCCGTACCGAACTAATGGCACTGAGGTACACCCTCTGCGTCCCAGAGCTTCCAGCAAAACAAATTGATAAGCTGGACAGAAAAAACAGCAAACAAAATAGCAAGGAAAACTTAGCTATGCAGAGCAGCAGGCCACAGGAACGATCCAGGAGAAAACAAGTCCAATACTGGAACATTGACAGGAGGCCAGGATCAAAGCCCTAGGTGGAGTTAAGTAGAGCAGCACCTAACGACCTCACCACATCACCTGAGGAAGGAAACTCAGAAGCCGCAGTACCACTTTCCTCCACCAACGGAAGCTCACAGAGAGAATCAGCCGAAGTACCACTTGTGACCACAGGAGGGAGCTCTGCCACAGAATTCACAACAGTACCCCCCCTTGAGGAGGGGTCACCGAACCCTCACCAGAGCCCCCAGGCCGACCAGGATGAGCCACATGAAAGGCACGAACAAGATCGGGAGCATGGACATCAGAGGCAAAGACCCAGGAATTATCTTCCTGAGCATAACCCTTCCACTTAACCAGATACTGGAGTTTCCGTCTTGAAACACGAGAATCCAAAATCTTCTCCACAATATACTCCAACTCCCCCTCCACCAAAACCGGGGCAGGAGGGTCAACAGATGGAACCATAGGTGCCACGTATCTCCGCAACAATGACCTATGGAATACGTTATGTATGGAAAAAGAATCTGGAAGGGTCAGACGAAAAGACACAGGATTAAGAACCTCAGAAATCCTATACGGACCAATGAAACGAGGTTTAAACTTAGGAGAGGAAACCTTCATAGGAATATGACGAGAAGATAACCAAACCAAATCCCCAACACGAAGTCGGGGACCCACACAGCGTCTGCGATTAGCGAAACGTTGAGCCCTCTCCTGGGACAAGGTCAAATTGTCCACTACATGAGTCCAAATCTGCTGCAACCTGTCCACCACAGTATCCACACCAGGACAGTCCGAAGACTCAACCTGTCCTGAAGAGAAACGAGGATGGAACCCAGAGTTGCAGAAAAATGGCGAAACCAAGGTAGCCGAGCTGGCCCGATTATTAAGGGCGAACTCAGCCAAAGGCAAAAAGGACACCCAGTCATCCTGATCAGCAGAAACAAAGCATCTCAGATATGTTTCCAAGGTCTGATTGGTTCGTTCGGTCTGGCCATTAGTCTGAGGATGGAAAGCCGAGGAAAAAGACAAGTCAATGCCCATCCTACCACAAAAGGCTCGCCAAAACCTCGAAACAAACTGGGAACCTCTGTCAGAAACGATATTCTCTGGAATGCCATGTAAACGAACCACATGCTGGAAGAACAATGGCACCAAATCAGAGGAGGAAGGCAATTTAGACAAGGGTACCAGATGGACCATCTTAGAAAAGCGATCACAGACCACCCAAATGACTGACATCTTTTGAGAAACGGGAAGATCTGAAATAAAATCCAAGGGCCCGGCAAGGGCAAAAGCAACCCACTGGCACGAGAACAGCAGGGCTTAGCCCGAGCACAAATCCCACAGGACTGCACAAAAGTACGCACATCCCGCGACAGAGATGGCCACCAAAAGGAACTAGCCACTAACTCTCTGGTACCAAAGATTCCAGGATGACCAGCCAACACCGAACAATGAACCTCAGAGATAACTTTATTCGTCCACCTATCAGGGACAAACAGTTTCTCCGCTGGACAACGATCAGGTTTATTAGCCTGAAATTTTTGCAGCACCCGCCGCAAATCAGGGGAGATGGCAGACACAATTACTCCTTCCTTGAGGATACCCGCCGGCTCAGACAAACCCGGAGAGTCGGGCACAAAACTCCTAGACAGAGCATCCGCTTTCACATTTTTAGAGCCCGGAAGGTACGAAATCACAAAGTCAAAACGGGCAAAAAACAGCGACCAACGAGCCTGTCTAGAATTCAACCGCTTGGCAGACTCGAGATAAGTCAAGTTCTTATGATCAGTCAATACCACCACGCGATGCTTAGCTCCTTCAAGCCAATGACGCCACTCCTCGAATGCCCACTTCATGGCCAGCAACTCTCGGTTGCCCACATCATAATTTCGCTCAGCAGGCGAAAACTTCCTGGAAAAAAAAGCGCATGGTTTCATCACTGAGCAATCAGAACCTCTCTGCGACAAAACAGCCCCTGCTCCAATCTCAGAAGCATCAACCTCGACCTGGAACGGAAGAGAAACATCTGGTTGACACCACACAGGGGCAGAAGAAAAACGACGCTTCAACTCTTGAAAAGCTTCCACAGCAGCAGAAGACCAATTGACCACATCAGCACCCTTCTTGGTCAAATCGGTCAATGGTTTAGCAATACTAGAAAAATTGCAGATGAAGCGACGATAAAAATTAGCAAAGCCCAGGAACTTTTGCAGACTTTTCAGAGATGTCGGCTGAGTCCAATCATGGATGGCTTGGACCTTAACAGGATCCATCTCGATAGTAGAAGGGGAAAAGATGAACCCCAAAAATGAAACCTTCTGCACACCAAAGAGACACTTTGATCCCTTCACAAACAAAGAATTAGCACGCAGGACCTGAAAAACCGTTCTGACCTGCTTCACATGAGACTCCCAATTATCCGAGAAGATCAAAATGTCATCCAAGTACACAATCAGGAATTTATCCAGGTACTCTCGGAAGATGTCATGCATAAAGGACTGAAACACTGATGGAGTATTGGCAAGTCCGAATGGCATCACTAGATACTCAAAATGACCCTCGGGCGTATTAAATGCAGTTTTCCATTCATCGCCTTGCTTAATTCGCACCAGATTATACGCACCACGAAGATCTATCTTGGTGAACCAACTAGCCCCCTTAATCCGAGCAAACAAATCAGATAACAATGGCAAGGGGTACTGAAATTTAACCGTGATCTTATTAAGAAGGCGGTAATCTATACAAGGTCTCAGCGAACCATCCTTCTTGGCTACAAAAAAGAACCCTGCTCCTAATGGCGACGATGACGGGCGAATATGCCCCTTCTCCAGGGATTCCTTCACATAACTGCGCATAGCGGCGTGCTCAGGAACGGATAAATTAAACAGTCGACCTTTTGGGAATTTACTACCAGGAATCAAATTGATAGCACAATCACAATCCCTATGCGGAGGTAGGGTATCGGACTTGGGCTCATCAAATACATCCCGGTAATCAGACAAGAACTCTGGAACCTCAGAAGGGGTGGATGACGAAATTGACAGAAATGGAACATCACCATGTACCCCCTGACAACCCCAGCTGGACACCGACACTGATCTCCAATCCAATACTGGATTATGGGCTTGTAGCCATGGCAACCCCAACACAACCACATCATGCAGATTATGCAACACCAGAAAGCGAATAACCTCCTGATGTGCAGGAGCCATACACATGGTCAGCTGGGTCCAGTATTGAGGCTTATTCTTGGCCAAAGGCGTAGCATCAATTCCTCTCAATGGAATAGGACACTGCAAGGGCTCCAAGAAAAACCCACAACGTTTAGCATACTCCAAGTCCATCAAATTCAGGGCAGCGCCTGAATCCACAAATGCCATGACAGAATACGATGACAAAGAGCAGATCAAGGTAACGGACAGAAGAAATTTTGACTGTACCGTACCAATGGTGGCAGACCTAGCGAACCGCTTAGTGCGCTTACGACAATCAGAGATAGCATGAGTGGAATCACCACAGTAGAAACACAGCCCATTCAGACGTCTGTGTTCTTGCCGTTCAACTCTGGACAAAGTCCTATCGCACTGCATAGGCTCAGGTGATACCGCCAAATGGTGCACAGATTTACGCTCACGCAAGCGTCGACCGATCTGAATGGCCAAAGACATAGACTCATTCAGACCAGCAGGCATAGGAAATCCCACCATGACATCCTTAAGGGCTTCAGAGAGACCCTTTCTGAAAATCGCTGCGAGCGCACCTTCATTCCATTGCGTGAGTACGGACCACTTTCTAAATTTCTGACAATATACCTCTATCTCATCCTGACCCTGACAAAGAGCCAGCAAATTTTTTTCTGCCTGATCCACTGAATTAGGTTCATCGTACAGCAATCCAAGCGCCAGGAAAAACGCATCGATATTACTTAATGCAGGATCTCCTGACGCAAGAGAAAATGCCCAGTCCTGAGGGTCGCCACGCAAAAAAGAAATGATGATCCTAACTTGTTGAACAGGGTCACCAGAGGAGCGAGGTTTCAAAGCCAGAAATAGTTTACAATTATTTTTGAAACTCAGAAATTTAGTTCTATCTCCAAAAAACAAATCTGGAATAGGAATTCTCGGTTCTAACAAAGAATTTTGAACCACAAAGTCTTGAATATTTTGTACTCTTGCCGTGAGCTGATCCACACATGAAGACAGACCTTTAATGTCCATTGCTACACCTGTGTCCTGAACCACCCAAATGTCTAGGGGAAAAAAAGGCAAAACACAGTGCAGAGAAAAAAAAAATGGTCTCAGAACTTCTTTTTTCCCTCTATTGAGAATCATTAGTACTTTGGGCCTCCTGTACTGTAATGATTAGGCAATTCAGTACCACAATGGACATAGCGATCAGAGCACATCCAGTGATCTGACAATAACCCAAAAACATAGAACGAGCTCTGAGACGTGGGAACTCTGTTGACCGCAATCCCTGATCCTCTCCAACAACACTAGAGGCAGCCGTGGATTGCGCCTAACGCTCCCTATGCAACTCGGCACAGCCTGAGAAACTAGCTAGCCTGAAGATAGAAAATAAGCCTACCTTGCCTCAGAGAAATCCCCCAAAGGAAAAGGCAGACCCCCCACATATAATGACTGTGAGTTAAGATGAAAAGACAAACGTAGAGATGAAATAGATTTAGCAAAGTGAGGCCCGACTTTCTGAACAGAGCGAGGATAGGAAAGGTAACTTTGCGGTCAACACAAAACCCTAAAAAACCACACAAAGGGGGCAAAAAGACCCTCCGTACCGAACTAACGGCACGGAGGTACACCCTCTGCGTCCCAGAGCTTCCAGCAAAACAAATAGATAAGCTGGACAGAAAAAACAGCAAACAAAATAGCAAGGAAAACTTAGCTATGCAGAGCAGCAGGCCACAGGAACGATCCAGGAGAAAACAAGTCCAATACTGGAACATTGACAGGAGGCCCGGATCAAAGCCCTAGGTGGAGTTAAGTAGAGCAGCACCTAACGACCTCACCACATCACCTGAGGGAGGAAACTCAGAAGCCGCAGTACCACTTTCCTCCACCAACGGAAGCTCACAGAGAGAATCAGCCGAAGTACCACTTGTGACCACAGGAGGGAGCTCTGCCACAGAATTCACAACAGGCATGGTCCTGATGAGACGGTGGATGTTCCCCTGAGGGATCTCCTACCAGACCTGGATTAAAGCATCAGTCAAATGGAGAGTCTGTGGTGCAATGTGGTGGAAAGAGACATGATGTCCCAGATTTGTTCGATTGGACTCCGGACTGGGGAACGGGCAGGCCAGTCCATAGCATCAATGCCTTCATAATGCAGGAACTGCTGACAAACTTCAGCCACACGAGGACTAGCATTGTCATGCATCAGAAGGAACCCAGGGCTCAGTGTGCCTGTATATGGTTTGACAATGGGTTTGAGGATCTCATCCCGGTACCTCTGGCTAGCACATGGAGGGCTGTGCAGCCCTCCAAAGAAATGCCTCCATACACCACTACTGACCCACTGACAAACCGGTCATGCTGAAGAATGTTGCAGGCAACAGAACGTTCTCTACGGTGTCTCCAGACTCTGTCACATGGGCTCAGTGTGAACCTGCTCTCATCCATGAAGAGCACATTGCGCCAATGTCGAATCTGCCAATCTTGGTGTTCTGTGGCAAATGCCAGTCTCCCTGCACGGTGTTGGGCAGTAAGCACAACACCCACTTGTGAACGTCAGGCTCTCATACCACCATTTTCATGGAGTCTTTTTCTGACAGTTTGAGGAGACATATGGATGTTAGTAGCCTGCTGGAGGTCATTTTGCAGGGCTCTGTTATGACCTGGTGGTTAGGAGCACCCGGCACGACCTGATAGTTAAACTCACACAGGACAAGCTCTGGGATGTGGGAGCTCTGCTGACCGCAGGCCCTAATCCTATCACACAACTAGAAATAGCCGTGGAGCGTTCCTGACTCTCCCTAGACGCCTCTTCACAGCCTTAGAACTAGCTAGCCCTAGAGATAGAAAATAAAGCCTACCTTGCCTCAGAGAAATTTCCCCAAAGGAAAAGGCAGCCCCCCACAAATATTAACTGTGAGTAAAGATGAAAATCACAAACACAGAAATGAAACAGGTTTTAGCAAAGGGAGGCCAGACTAACTAAATAGACAGAGGATAGGAAAGGTATCTTTGCGGTCAGCACAAAAAACTACAAAAGACCACGCAGAGTGTGCAAAAAGACCCCCGCACCGACTCACGGTGCGGAGGCGCCACCCTGCATCCCAGAGCTTCCAGCTAGCAAGACAAAATCATGAAAGCAAGCTGGACTAGAAAACCAAGAACAGAAAATAACAATCGGAGACTTAGCTTCTTGCAGGAAGCGACAGGTCTCCAGAAGATCCGAGAGCGAACTGAGCCAGCACAGGAACATTGACAGCTGGCATGGAGTAACGATCTGAGTGGAGTTAAATAGAGAATCCAGCCTAAGGATAAACCACGTCACCTGTGTAAGGAACCTCAGAGGCAGCAGCTCCACTCACAGTCACCAGAGGGAGCCCATGAATAGAACTCGCCGAAGTACCATTCACGACCACAGGAGGGAGCTCGACAACAGAATTTAGAACAGTACCCCTCCTTGAGGAGGGGTCACCGAACCCTCACCAGAGCCCCCAGGCCGATCAGGATGAGCCAAATGAAAGGCCCGAACTAGATCAGCAGCATGAACATCAGAGGCAAAAACCCAGGAATTATCTTCCTGACCATAACCCTTCCACTTGATCAGGTACTGGAGTTTCCGTCTTGAAACACGAGAATCCAAAATCTTCTCCACCACATACTCCAACTCCCCCTCGACCAACACCGGGGCAGGAGGATCAACGGAGGGAACCATAGGCGCCACGTATCTCCGCAACAACGACCTATGGAACACATTATGGATGGCAAAAGAAGCTGGAAGGTCCAAACGAAATTACACAGGATTAAGAACTTCAGAAATCTTATATGGCCCAATGAAACGAGGCTTAAACTTAGGAGAGGAAACCTTCATAGGAACATGACGAGATGACAACCAAACCAAATCCCCAGCACGAAGTCGGGGACCAACACAGCGCCAGCGGTTAGCAAAACGTTGAGCCTTCTACTGGGACAATGTCAAATTGTCCACCACATGAGTCCAAATCTGCTGCAACCTGTCCACCACCGTATCCACACCAGGACAGTCCGAAGGCTCAACCTGCTCTGAAGAGAAACGAGGATGGAAACCAGAATTACAGAAAAAAGGAGAAACTAAAGTAGCCGAGCTGGCCCGATTAAGGGCGAACTCAGCCAAAGGCAAGAAGGACACCCAATCATCCTGATCAGCAGAAACAAAGCATCTCAGATATGTTTCCAAAGTCTGATTAGTTCGTTCGGTTTGGCCATTAGTCTGAGGATGGAAAGCCGAAGAAAAAGACAAATCAATGCCCATCTTAGCACAAAAGGACCGCCAAAACCTCGAAACAAACTGGGACCCTCTGTCCGAGACGATGTTCTCTGGAATGCCATGCAAACGAACCTCATGCTGGAAAAACAATGGCACCAAATCAGAGGAGGAAGGCAATTTAGACAAGGGTACCAAATGGACCATTTTAGAGAAGCGATCACAAACCACCCAAATGACCGACATCCTTTGAGAAACAGGGAGATCAGAAATAAAAGCCATGGAAATATGCGTCCAGGGCCTCTTCGGGACCGGCAAGGGCAAAAGCAACCCACTAGCACGAGAACAGCAGGGCTTAGCCCGAGCACAAGTCCCACAGGACTGCACAAAAGAACGCACATCCCGTGACAAAGAAGGCCACCAAAAGGATCTAGCCACCAAATCTCTGGTACCAAAGATTCCAGGATGACCAGCTAACACCGAACAATGAACCTCAGAGATGACTCTACTAGTCCATCTATCAGGGACAAACAGTCTCTCCACTGGACAATGGTCAGGTCTATCAGCCTGAAACTTCTGCAGCATGCGCCACAAATAAGGAGAGATGGCAGACAAAATTACCCCCTCTTTAAGAATACCCGCCGGCTCCGGAACACCCGGAGAGTCAGGCACAAAACTCCTTGACAGGGCATCAGCCTTCACATTCTTAGATCCCGGAAGGTATGAAACCACAAAATCAAAACGGGAGAAAAAGAGCAACCATCGAGCCTGTCTAGAATTCAACCGTTTGGCAGACTCGAGATACGTCAAATTCTTGTGATCCGTCAAGACCACCATGCGATGTTTAGCTCCTTCAAGCCAATGTCGCCACTCCTCGAATGCACATTTCATGGCCAACAACTCTCGATTGCCAACATCATAACTGCGCTCAGCAGGCGAGAATTTTCTAGAAAAGAAGGCACATGGTTTCATCACCGAGCAATCAGAACTTCTTTGCGACAAAACAGCCCCTGCTCCAATCTCAGAAGCATCAACCTCGACCTGAAACGGGAGCGAAACATCTGGCTGGCATAACACAGGGGCAGAAGAAAAACGACGCTTCAACTCCTGAAAAGCCTCTACAGCCGCAGAAGACCAATTGACCACATCAGCACCTTTCTTGGTCAAATCAGTCAACGGTTTAGCAATACTAGAAAAATTAGCGATGAAGCAACGGTAAAAATTAGCAAAGCCCAGGAACTTCTGCAGGCTCTTCACAGATGTCGGCTGAGTCCAATCATAAATGGCCTGAACTTTAACAGGGTCCATCTCGATAGTAGAAGGGGAAAAAATGAAACCCAAAAATGAAACCTTCTGAACTCCAAAGAGACACTTTGACCCCTTCACAAACAAGGAATTCACACGAAGGACCTGGAACACCACTCTGACCTGCTCCACATGAGACTCCCAATCATCCAAAAAGACCAAAATGTCATCCAAATATACAATCATAAATCTATCCAGGTACTCTCGAAAGATGTCATGCATAAAGGACTGAAACACAGATGGAGCATTAGAAAGCCCGAATGGCATAACCAGGTACTCAAAATGGCCCTCGGGCGTATTAAATGCTGTTTTCCATTCATCACCCTGTTTAATTCGCACAAGATTATACGCCCCACGAAGATCTATCTTGGTGAACCAACTAGCCCCCTTAATCCGAGCAAACAAATCAGACAGCAGCGGCAAAGGATACGGAAATTTGACGGTGATCTTATTAAGAAGGCGGTAATCAATACAAGGTCTCAGAGAGCCATCCTTCTTGGCCACAAAAAAGAACCCTGCTCCCAATGGTGACGACGACGGGCGAATATGACCCTTCTCCAAGGATTCCTTAATATAACTCCGCATAGCGGCGTGCTCTGGCACAGATAAATTAAACAGACGGCCCTTAGGAAACTTACTACCAGGAATCAAATTAATCGCACAATCGCAATCCCTATGAGGAGGTAGGGATCCGGATTTGGGCTCTTCAAATACATCCCGGTAATCTGATAAAAACTCAGGGACTTCAGAAGAAGTGGAAGGCGAAATTGACAACAATGGAACATCACTATGTACCCCCTGACAACCCCAGCCGGACACAGACATAGATTTCCAATCTAATACTGGATTATGGACCTGTAACCATGGCAACCCCAAAACGACCACATCATGCAGATTATGCAACACCAAAAAGCGAATATCCTCCTGATGTGCAGGAGCCATGCACATGGTCAATTGAGTCCAGTACTGAGGCTTATTCTTGGCCAAAGGCGTAGCATCAATTCCTCTCAATGGAATAGGATACTGCAAGGGCTCCAAGAAAAAACCACAGCGCCTGGCAAACTCCAAGTCCATCAAATTCAGGGCAGCGCCTGAATCCACAAATGCCATAACAGAATAGGACGACAGAGAGCAAATCAGAGTAACGGACAAAAGAAATTTAGACTGTACAGTACCAATGGTGGCAGACCTAGCGAACCGCTTAGTGCGCTTAGGACAATCGGAGATAGCATGAGTGGATTCACCACAGTAAAAACACAGCCCATTCCGACGTCTGTGTTCTTGCCGTTCAGCTCTGGTCAAAGTCCTATCACACTGCATAGGCTCAGGCCTATGCTCAGAGAATACCGCCAGATGGTGCACAGCTTTGCGCTCACGCAAGCGCCGATCGATCTGAATGGCCAAGGACATAGACTCATTCAGACCAGCAGGCGTGGGAAATCCCACCATGACATCCTTAAGGGCTTCAGAAAGACCCTTTCTGAAAATTGCCGCAAGAGCACACTCATTCCACTGAGTAAGCACAGACCACTTTCTAAACTTCTGACAGTACACCTCCGCTTCATCCTGACCCTGACACAAAGCCAGCAAGATTTTCTCTGCCTGATCCACTGAATTAGGTTCATCATAAAGCAATCCAAGCGCCAGAAAAAACGCATCCACATCACGCAATGCAGGATCTCCTGGCGCAAGGGAAAATGCCCAGTCTTGAGGGTCACCACACAACAAAGAAATAATGATTTTTGAAATTCAGAAACTTAGATCTATCCCCAGAAAAGGCTGACCGCAGGCCCTAATCCTATCACACAACTAGAAATAGCCGTGGAGCGTTCCTGACTCTCCCTAGACGCCTCTTCACAGCCTTAGAACTAGCTAGCCCTAGAGATAGAAAATAAAGCCTACCTTGCCTCAGAGAAATTTCCCCAAAGGAAAAGGCAGCCCCCCACAAATATTAACTGTGAGTAAAGATGAAAATCACAAACACAGAAATGAAACAGGTTTTAGCAAAGGGAGGCCAGACTAACTAAATAGACAGAGGATAGGAAAGGTATCTTTGCGGTCAGCACAAAAAACTACAAAAGACCACGCAGAGTGTGCAAAAAGACCCCCGCACCGACTCACGGTGCGGAGGCGCCACCCTGCATCCCAGAGCTTCCAGCTAGCAAGACAAAATCATGAAAGCAAGCTGGACTAGAAAACCAAGAACAGAAAATAACAATCGGAGACTTAGCTTCTTGCAGGAAGAGACAGGTCTCCAGAAGATCCAAGAGCGAACTGAGCCAGCACAGGAACATTGACAGCTGGCATGGAGTAACGATCTGAGTGGAGTTAAATAGAGAATCCAGCCTAAGGATAAACCACGTCACCTGTGTAAGGAACCTCAGAGGCAGCAGCTCCACTCACAGCCACCAGAGGGAGCCCATGAATAGAACTCGCCGAAGTACCATTCACGACCACAGGAGGGAGCTCGACAACAGAATTCACAACAGGGCTCTGGCACTGCCCCTCCTGTTCCTCTAAGCACAAAGGAGGAGGTAGCGGGAACTTCATGACATCAGGTTTCATCACTGAGTAGCTATATGCAAGCCATTATCATCATCAATAAAGCT
This sequence comes from Ranitomeya imitator, assembly GCF_032444005.1. Classification (NCBI taxonomy): domain Eukaryota; kingdom Metazoa; phylum Chordata; class Amphibia; order Anura; family Dendrobatidae; genus Ranitomeya; species Ranitomeya imitator. The sequence continues at coordinate 627,861,228 of NC_091283.1, read as the reverse complement.
AGGATGTTATATAGATCTAATTATATAAATATCAGGTATAGCAACATTAAGTTTAACCCCTTAACGTCCAATGATGGACATAATCTGTATTGGACCCCTCCCCCCGTTTGGTGCAGGCTCCGCTGATTCCACCCGCACCTTTTCCGGCACATGACAGCTGATCTGATCAGCTGACATGTGCCCAGAACAGCCGTGGGTGGAATCAAGATTCACCCATGGCTGTTAACTTGTCAGCAGGAGACCCCTGTGGTTATCAAAAAAATCTAATATACACATATTTGCTATCGCCGCGTTCAGAATTGCACGATCTATCATAAAAAAAAAGAATCCAATCGGTAAATGGCACAGCGAGAAAAAAAATCGAAACTCTAGAATTTCGATTTTTTGGTCACTGCAACATTGCAATAAAATAATCAAAAGATCGTATCTCTACCAAAATGGTACCAATAAAAATGTCAGATCGGCGCACAAAAAATAAGCCCTCACCCAACCCCAGATCCCGAAAAATGAAGATGCTACGGGTATCGGAAAATGGCAACTTTTTTTTTTTTTTCCAAACTTTGGAATTTTTTTTCACCACTTAGATAAAAAAGAACCTAGACATGTTTGGGGTCAATGAACTCGTAACTCATAATGACCTGGAGAATCGTAATGGCAGGTCAGTTTTAGCATTTGGTGACAAACAAAAAACAAGTGTGGGATTGCACTTTTGTTTGCAATTTCACCGCACTTGGAATTTTTTTCCCGTTTTGTGTTGCACGACGTGGTAAAACCAATGGTGTTGTAAGAAAGTTATGGCTCTGGGAAGAAGGGTATCAAAAAATGAAAATGCAAAACCAAAAACACCCCTGGTCGTTAAGAGGTTAAAAAATAACTTTTCATCAAATAAGTCTAAAGCAATTTGAAAAAATATAAATAGTGCAACCACTTAAAGTTCAAAGACAATGGACACACATACAATGCTGGTATGAAACGTACCAAAAAGACAAAAGAAGAGCCCCAACTCACTCCTTAGTATTTCCAGAGGGAGGGAAAGAGGGGTAGGGTTATAGAACAAACTGTCTAATCAGACTCTTCTGTAGGAAATCTACCCCCAGTTATTACCCCCTTGGCATGGGCACTTAAGTAAATGGTGTGCCATAAAGACCCCAGTGCATGCATTCAGTGTATAAGGAGCAAGTATTCAAGCTTAGGTCAAATTACAAAAAAAACATATAAACGGAAACTTATACAGGCAATTATATGGTATACCAGCATTAAATCAATGTAACCCTAATATTCATATGTTACTTATCAAATATACAGTGTCACACATACATGTAATTATTCCAGTGCATGTTCCCCTATTCATAGTTTGCATCATGATATTAACAGTATTTGGGTAATCATATGACCAACACAAAAGTAGCAAAAAAGGTTAAGGCTATGTGCACACATTGCGGATTTTGCTGCGGATCTGCAGCTGTTTTCCATGCGGTGTACAGTACCATGTAGATGTATGGAAAACAAAATCCGCAGTGCAGATGCTGCAGAAAAAAACCACGCGGAAACGCAGCTGTGTTTTTTCTGCAGCATGTCAATTCTTTGTGCAGATTCCGCAGCAGTTTACACCTGCTCCTCAATAGGAATCCGCAGGTGTAAAAACGCAGGTGGAATCCGCATAAAAAACACAGTGCGGTTTACCTGCGGATATTGCAAAAACAGTGCGGAAAAATCCACACACCAATCCGCAACGTGTGCACATAGCCTAAAGGTAGACACTTATTTAAACTCTTATCACCTTTGAAGAACCAAATAAAGAAAATAACATGGCCATCACCAATATATAGAATAAATAACAATCTTGCCCAATTGGTCAGGGATGTGCCATCTCGGCATACAGAAAATCCCATCTGTAATCTGGGTGGGGGAGTCCTCTCTAAGGCTATGTTTCCACTGGGCATAACCTCTGTGCTTTGGACGCAGCGGATATCCCGCTCCGTCCCAAATCGCCGCCCCCTGTTGTATGCGCGGTGTGTTAAAGAAATAGTTAATCTTCACTTTTATATAACAGAAAAAATTAACCAAGTATTGTGCAAGATGTTATCATCCGTCTCTCCTTGTGGACAATTTCCCGGACATTCCACATAGTAGTGGTCAGAATTTCTTATAATCGCCGATTCTATGTCTGTTTTTGTCTTTATCCACCCAAAATCCAGAATATTCAGCCAAAATCTCATAAAACGCAGACCTGTGCAAAGCACCCCCCCCACACACACATTCTTCTCATGTGATCTATCTTGGATACCAGGATGTGTATGACAACTCATTGTATAATATATCTCCTTGTTAATTTATTATGCAACTCTATATTTCCTTTTGATCTTGGGGTTTTAAAAAGCCCAGCCCTAAAAATAAAGACCAGAGACTATTTGGACAGACGAGTGTGTGTCTCTCTGATTATTGCTTCATTGCATAGGTACCTAAAAGACAATACCTGAGTAGGTTGAAAATCCCTTCTCTAACAACTTGGAGGCCCCAGCAAGATAATATAATTTCTCCTTCGACTTTCATCTTAGACTGAACAATTGACTGCCTCCCTCCTGAACAGAAAACCAGATCCCAGGTAAGTGAGTAGATTTATTACTCACACAGTTTTCTCTCGGGAAAGGAGGCTTTCTAGAGTCAGTCTTTGGGGATTTCTAACGGGAAAGCCCTCAGGTAAAAGAAAGTATCTGTTATTTGTTTTGTTGTCTCTTGCTTGTCTTTGTCTGTTTTGTATGTTGTTTGTTTAAGTGCTGTTAACAATTGTTTTTGTTTCATTATGAAGTATGATGATTTTCCATCATTTGTTTTGTCTGTATCTATAATAAGGGTTCCTGTCTGTCTGTTTGTAACGATGTCAATGTTTGTTGATACTGTAAATATTATAATAGAAGTGGCTTGATTCTGCTCTGCTATGCTCTGCTATACTTGTACTATGTATGTTTTATTACTGTTAGGCTGCCGTCACACTAGCAGTATTTGGTCAGTATTTTACATCAGTATTTGTAGCCAAAATCAGGAGTGGAACAATTAGAGGAAAAGTACAATAGAAACACATCACCACTTCTGCATTTATCACCCACTCCTGGTTTTGGCTTACAAATACTGATGTAAAATACTGACCAAATACTGCTAGTGTGACGGCAGCCTTATTCTACTTTTGGTTAATTAATTATATTAGTTGAGTTTATTGGTGCCTTGTCAGTTGTTAATTGATAAGTAGTACTGATAGAGCTGTGCTGAACTGTTCTGATTCTACTGTGTTTCTGATATATTGCTGAATCTATGTTGTGGGGTACGGAGCAGCGCTCATGATGTATGGAGACTAAATGATGTGTGCTCAATATATAAATAGCCTTCTCATTAAAAGCAGTGAGCAAGATAAAACTCTCCGGTTAGTTGCTACTTGAAAAAACTTACAGGAAGGTCCCGGGTGGGAGTTTGTAGTGAAGTGGGAAAGAGCACGTGAAGACAATCTATGTGAACATAAATGCTCATTTTTGTATGCAATCCCGTACTCAGATAGGAAATGAATTAGAGGATATAGTGAACCAAGTAAGAGATTCCACAAATAGATGTAATTTATGCTTTTGTCCATTGGCACTAGAGCATTTTGATAAAATGTGAGGAGCGAGAAAGTACAGAAGTATTGTGTGTATGGATGTGATTGAAAAATCAGACAAATGCTTCCCATGTGTGCACCATATGCTGTGTGAAAAGTGTCTATGTTCAGTTCACCAGTTTAGGCACAGAGAATACTCTTGTCATATAGTAACTCATCCTCCTGGATTATTTGATCAGAAGCTGGGTAGATATATTAGACTCTAGATGGTATATGCCAAGGTGGAAAGATAATGTCACGGACGAATATTATCTTATTGAACTCGGAGTGGATTCAGGAATAGACCTTGCATGTTCAGAGTCTAGTGAGGACTCAGATCCAGATGTATGAGGACTCAGTATACAGCGCTTGTGGTTGGAACTGCGTTGTTCATAGTGATCGACTTTTTCAAGACAGTGTGCATCAGCATCAGGACAGAACAGAGAGTTGTGATTCAGCTTATTGCTTTGGAAGCAGGAGTGTTGGCTATCATAGTAGACCAGTGGGATCCAGCTTATACATAACAGGGCTGAAGATGGGGTCGCTACCTTTGACAGCTGTTATGGGTGATAGATTAACCAGGTCAGGACAGATTACGGATTGAGATATAAGATAAAGGACCTGGTGGGAAATAAAGCAGATAAGGATACCGCTAATAATCCAAAAAAAGGCAGGAATGCCAAGGAATGGATGTTTGGATGCTGAGAGATGGAAGCATTTAAGTAAGAAGCATGCCACATGGATTGATGAATATGACTATGGGATGCAAGTTGCAGTATGGATCAGAACCTCTGAATGACATGGTCCGTTTTAAATACTGAGAATGAGGAACGTGATGAAGTTCCAATATTAGCATATATGAGAGGCAATTTGCAGCATTCCCCCGCAGGCACAGGCAGCCCCCCTTACCGAGTCAGTGTCTTCGCAGCTCCCTCCGCCCCTGTAACAGGGGGGATGAGATCAGTCTCCTTCCAGCAGCAGCCCAGTAAAGAGTGAGACTGCATGTGAAAAGGAAGGTTGATTCCAGCGTCAGTCGCAATGCAAATGCCACCAGGCTTCCTAGCATACGTATCCTCTCCTCCTACGCATTCAACTACAAATCAATACCCTGGACTACCAAAGGGATCCACGGATAGTTTATCCACCCCAGTAAACAGTCCCTGACAGCAGCAGGAAGCCCTTACCTAAGGAAGTGAGGACAGGTTTCACTTACAGACTACCCCTACACCTCCTCCGGGTAACAATAAAGCAGAGTAGACAGCGAATGGAGGTGTATAGAAGATGACCAGTCCAGTGAAGAGTTGGTGGGGGCTACAGAAAGTAGTCCCACACACCCACAACTCCCAGTGCATGCAGGCAATCAACAGGATAGGCAGAGAGATAAAAGAGCCATGGGATCCACTGCCTGGATCTGTAATAAATGTAACAAGCCACAAGATAAAGGAAAAACCCAATATGATTTCTGTGCTATGACTGAGAGGGGTGACACTGCAATGGCCCTCCCTGTAATAACACAGACCACAAGCCAACCACTGGAGATTGGAGAGGAAAATGCAAAGATAGATACCACTGATTATTATAAACCATGGAGCAGATGTGAGCAACTTGCCATGGCGAATAGTTTCCCAGACCCGCATAAAAATCCCCTTGGGTTTTATAAAGCCATGAAGGGTACAGCTGATAGCTTTGATGCTGCGTGGAATGATTTGGAACCATTATGCTGCACCTCTGATGGGGTGCCGCTAGCTGAGAAAATAAAAGCAGTTCAGGTGAATGCCATAAATGCCATAATACAGGAGATACCAGCAGACAAGAAAACTAGGGAGTCGGGACAGCAATTTCTAGCCAGGTTACTTGTGGTTGCCAAAAAGCAGACAGAGGACTTAGCTTCAGGAATACCAGAAGTATTTTAGGGTTCAGAGGAGCCTATTGACAGATTTTATGCTAGATGTACAGCAGTGTTCACAGATCATGATTATGACCTGAAGAATCTATGGAAGCTAGGTTTCTTAAAAATATGTTCCCGACAGGATTAAGAGAAGAGTGAGGCCAGAATGTATCTATGCTACACTCAATCAGTCCCTTCCCATGTTTAGGAGGATAGAGGACCAGATTAACAGTAGGAAAGCAAAAGAAGCAGCAAAAGCCAACTCCTGTTATGGTGAATATACCTCCGGATGTACAGTGGGGCAAAAAAGTATTTAGTCAGTCAGCAATAGTGCAAGTTCCACCACTTAAAAAGATGAGAGGCGTCTGTAATTTACATCATAGGTAGACCTCAACTATGGGAGACAAACTGAGAAAAAAAAATCCAGAAAATCACATTGTCTGTTTTTTTAACAATTTATTTGCATATTATGGTGGAAAATAAGTATTTGGTCAGAAACAAACAATCAAGATTTCTGGCTCTCACAGACCTGTAACTTCTTCTTTAAGAGTCTCCTCTTTCCTCCACTCCTTACCTGTAGTAATGGCACCTGTTTAAACTTGTTATCAGTATAAAAAGACACCTGTGCACACCCTCAAACAGTCTGACTCCAAACTCCACTATGGTGAAGACCAAAGAGCTGTCAAAGGACACCAGAAACAAAATTGTAGCCCTGCACCAGGCTGGGAAGACTGAATCTGCAATAGCCAACCAGCTTGGAGTGAAGAAATCAACAGTGGGAGCAATAATTAGAAAATGGAAGACATACAAGACCTCTGATAATCTCCCTCGATCTGGGGCTCCACGCAAAATCCCACCCCGTGGGGTCAGAATGATCACAAGAACGGTGAGCAAAAATCCCAGAACCACGCGGGGGGACCTAGTGAATGAACTGCAGAGAGCTGGGACCAATGTAACAAGGCCTACCATAAGTAACACACTACACCACCATGGACTCAGATCCTGCAGTGCCAGACGTGTCCCACTGCTTAAGCCAGTACATGTCCGGGCCCGTCTGAAGTTTGCTAGAGAGCATTTGGATGATCCAGAGGAGTTTTGGGAGAATGTCCTATGGTCTGATGAAACCAAACTGGAACTGTTTGGTAGAAACACAACTTGTCGTGTTTGGAGGAAAAAGAATACTGAGTTGCATCCATCAAACACCATACCTACTGTAAAGCATGGTGGTGGAAACATCATGCTTTGGGGCTGTTTCTCTGCAAAGGGGCCAGGACGACTGATCCGGGTACATGAAAGAATGAATGGGGCCATGTATCGTGAGATTTTGAGTGCAAACCTCCTTCCATCAGCAAGGGCATTGAAGATGAAATGTGGCTGGGTCTTTCAACATGACAATGATCCAAAGCACACCGCCAGGGCAACGAAGGAGTGGCTTCGTAAGAAGCATTTCAAGGTCCTGGAGTGGCCTAGCCCGTCTCCAGATCTCAACCCTATAGAAAACCTTTGGAGGGAGTTGAAAGTCCGTGTTGCCAAGCGAAAAGCCAAAAACATCACTGCTCTAGAGGAGATCTGCATGGAGGAATGGGCCACAATACCAACAACAGTGTGTGGCAACCTTGTGAAGACTTACAGAAAACATTTGACCTCTGTCATTGCCAACAAAGGATATATTACAAAGTATTGAGATGAAATTTTGTTTCTGACCAAATACTTATTTTCCACCATAATATGCAAATAAATTGTTAAAAAAACAGACAATGTGATTTTCTGGATTTTTTTTTCTCAGTTTGTCTCCCATAGTTGAGGTCTACCTATGATGTAAATTACAGACGCCTCTCATCTTTTTAAGTGGTGGAACTTGCACTATTGCTGACTGACTAAATACTTTTTTGCCCCACTGTATTTAATAATGCTGAGAAAACTGGGGTGCAGGGGACAGGTATATATCACAGGGGAACAGGTGGAGAGGAAGAAAACGAAAGATGGGATTGTTCACCAGAGAAGAGTAAACAAAAATAGTGGTCCCCCACAGGATGGCTATCACTTTCATACAATTATAATGCCTGATTGATACATGGGCGAGTCATACTGATATAAGAAAATGGATATGCCACAACGATTCATGACCGGGAAAACAGTCCAGGGTGTAAAGACAGATGGGGCAGTCTATCCCTTGCATGAAACGGAACCCTAGAATGTATGAATAGCATGTACCACAGACTTGTGTGCCCAATTGCTGGTCTATGATAAATGTCCTAAGCTTGATAGGTGCTGATATCCTGAGTGCAATGAATGCAGTTATTAATTGTTTGGAAGAAAAGTATTACTGTTACAGGCCCATTGTCTGGAGCAACCCTCTCCACTATGATGTCGCTAATTTAGCTAGATGATGAAAAACTGCAAATTGACAAAGATGAGGACATTCAGCAAATGATCGAGCAAACAGCTGCAGTATGGGTAAAGGATAAGAGAGACGTTGGTTTCTTAAGGATAACACAAGTATCCATCAAATTGAAGCCAGGTACTGTACCGGTGTGTATTAGACAATATTCCCTGAGCAGAGAACAACCAGGTATGTCTAATCAAAGCAGATTATTTGCTAATCTTTTTGTACCATGAAGGATGTAAGGTTTCAAAAGATAAACAGCGAGACAAAAAAAAGTTGTTTTCTTAGGTCGCTGCATTTCACCTCAGCTGAAACACATAACACCAGAAAGGGTAAAAGGCCATAAGCTAAGCAATTGTGCCTACTTCCATAAGTACACTGAGAACATTCCTAGGGCTGATCATCTACTCTGCATCACAAATCATGCACCCTCTATTTGATGTGTTGTCAATGTGAAACAAGGGTCAGCCATACCAACTGACCACAGAAGCAAAAGAGGGGGTTCACAGACTTGAAGGAAGCCGTTCTCTCAGCCCCAGCACTAGGAATCCCAAGTTATGACCTCCCTTTCCCTTTGTACTGTCATAAATTTGGGGGGACATGTTATGGGTGTACTGTTTTAAAACAAATATTTGCTAATATGCAAGAGACACCAATCTCTAATGTAAATCTAGAGCTTTATGTAAATGGATCACGTTCTTTTTTCAAAGATATAGCACCTCATAGAGGTTGTGCAATAGTTGATCAACATGAGGTGGTAAAAAGTGAAGCTATACGTTCTAGGATGTCTGCTCGGGAAGCTGAATTGAAAGCACTCGCTGAAGCATGTATAATAACATAGTTATTAAGGTTGATGGAAGACTTTAAGTCCATCTAGTTCAACCCATAGCCTAACCTAACATGCCCTAACATGGCAGAGCATTTACTGATAGTGCCACGCATTCAGAATTTTCCATGATTGCGGTCCCATATGGAGGAGCAGGAAGTTTATTGGTTCTTCTGGTAAACCCGTTAAAAATGTAGACTTGGTGGCGCAACTACAAGTTGCTATAGTCAAGGTGTAAGCTCACACTAAAGAGCACACTAGAGAAGCTGAAGGTAATAACCAATCTGACATTGCAGCAAAAGCTGCTGCTTTGCTTCCTCTCCCCGCAGAGATATACACAGTGCAGGTGTCCGTGGGGATGGACCTACAAACGACTCCAGAGCCTGCAAGATCAGGCCTCTGCACCGAAAAAGGATGGCAGAGGCACTCATGTGCGAAGGAAGAAGATGGACTGAGGAGAGGGGACAGTAAGTACTGCCTTCCTAGGGTATTGTTCCCCATGATGTACGCTCTCTCTCATGGACTGGCGCATCAGTCCAAAGACACAATGGTAAATCAGGTAAAATCTAATTGGGTGTTAGGGGTCGAGTTCCTGCCTCTGCACAGGGGGAATCTCGGGCCATCTTCGCTGCAGTCTCCCATTCTTCTCCTGCCACAGTGGAGCCTGCTCAGCGGAGACGTCGGTCCCAGCATCTCGCTCAGTCTGACTCTGTGCAAAGGGTTACTGCTGCTTTTCCAGCTTCTGCCATTGAAGCCTGTGTTGGGCAGCGGCGAACAGACGCTTTTGGGACTAAGTCCTGCTTTTCCCCTTCTGAGCATGCCCAGGGTAAGATCTCTCATTGGAGATCGAGGGTCACATGCTCAGATACTGAAGCAAGACCCATTGGTTCTCCAGGAAAGTCCTGAAGTTCCTCAGGCTCTTTGGCAGCCTCTCATTGGTCCTTCTAGGAAAGTCCTGTACGTGCTGCAGCTATATAAGGTTCGCATGGCTGCACGGCCATGCGCTAGTATCAATTTATGTATGAGCTCAGCGCCAGTGTGGTCATGTTGTATGCAGTCAGGGACCCGGCTGAAATAAGCCCCAAGAATGCTGGCACCTCCGGCGAGGAGTTTCATGTTTGCATTTGACTGCATGACCACCATCTGCTCTACTAAGTAGCTGTGTTCCTCTGTGATCCAAACAGGGCACAGCGTTATCTTTGCTAACAGACTCTGTGAAGTAACAGAGTCTGTTTATACTGCTCTTTTTACCGCCTTATCTAGCAGCAGGTGCTTTCCTGCATGGTGGATCCTAGGTTGCGAACGCACCAACTTTTTCTAATAAATATATATTCGGTGCGTTCCGCCAAACCTTAATATTGGGTGACCCCAGAATTCCATTGTGCTTCTGCTATATTCGTATAGGGATGTATAGTCTGTGTATGCCTGAATGTGGAAAAAAGTGCACCGCCTGACCATTGTACCTGCTCCAGCTACCTCAAATTAATTTCATGCAGCTTCTAGAGGTAGGCATCTATGAATATGTGTTAGTATGTATCGACTAGGTGACATTTTTGATAGTATAACTGATTATTTATTTGATGCTCTAAATGTTAAATCAACCTACATGAAACAGCTTAATAATCATCATTCTATGGTACATAATTATCTCACAGCCTCTCAAGGAGGCTTCTGTCAGGTGGTAGGATCTGCCTGTTGCCGCTATATAGATCCTTCTGGACTAATGAGAGTTACTCCTGATATAGAATAACTTGAAATGATAAAAGGAAGGGGTGCGAAAAGCGAATTCATTGGATGATTTACCCCTCCCTGAATGGCTGTTATGGTTAAACCCCGTGAGCCTGTTCAAAGAAATGGATGGATATCGAGTGTAATTCACATCCTAATTCAAGCAGCTTTAGTGATACTAATCATTGCAGTGATGATAAAGTTATTTGCTATGCTTTTAAAGAAAATTCTCAGTTCTAATTGTAAATGTTTTACAGGTAAAAGTAAAGCTAAAATCAATACTGACTTTGAAATAAAGCAAACCCAAGTGATGACTACCTCAATAACTGCACTCCAACCTGAATGCATATTCTGCAACAAGCAAACTTCAGTAGACTTGGGGATTGTATTTCAGAAGACCAAAGGTCTGATAAAAAAGACAAAGAGCCCACAGAGAACTTACAAAGACTCATTGACAATATGGACTCTTTACTAACAAACAAAAACTATATTCTATTTTCTAACACATATTTTAATATATTAATATAAATGTTTATATTTCTATGTCATAAAAATTTATCTATGCCATCCCCTTATAATAATCCCTCAATATAAATATGGTTAGAAAGAACAGAAGGTCTGACCCACAAGTATAATTTGAATGGATACACAGCATGTCGGTATCCCATGATATACACTGGATAAGCCATGTATTTCGTGAAGTAGGGTTATCTTGCAGACCTGAGTAACAGGAAGGGATCAGCTAGGGCAAGTTAGATCAGATGATAAAAAGAGGGGAATTGTTAAAGAAATGGTTAATCTTCACTTTTATATAACAGAAAAAAAATTAACCAAGTATTGTGCAAGATGTTATCATCTGTCTCTCCTTGTGGACAATTTCCCGGACATTCCACATAGTGGTGGTCAGAATTTCTCAGAATCGCCAATTCTATGTCTGTTTTTGTCTTTATCCACCCCAAATCCAGAATGTTCAGCCAAAATCTCATAAAACGCAGACATGTGCAAAGCACCCCCCCCCCCATATTCTTCTCATGTGATCTATCTTGAACACCAGGATGTGTATGACAACTCATTGTATAATATATCTCCTTGCCAATTTATTATGCAACTCTATATTTCCTTTTGATCTTGGGGCTTTAAAAAGCCCAGCCTTAAAAATAAAGACCAGAGACTATTTGGGCAGACAACGAGCATGTGTCTCTCTGATTATTGCTTCATTGCGTAGGTACCTAAAAGACAAAACACCTGAGTAGGTTGGAAATCTAATATATAAAGCTGAATGTGTGTGTGTATGTGTGTGTGTGTGTATGTGTGTGTGTGTGTATGTATGTCCGGGATTGGCATCTGCACCGTCGCAGCTACAGCCACAAAATGTTGCACAGTCACACGTCTGGACCCCGAGAGCGTCATAGGCTATGTTGTGAGGTGAAATTTTAACCCCGCGCGTTCCAATTCACCAAACAATTTTGCCCCTATCTACATAATGGGGAAAAAAGTGAAAGGAAAAGTGTTGGAGGTGTCGCAGCTACAGCCACAAAATTTTGCACAGTCACACGTCTGGACCCTGAGAGCGTCATAGGCTATGTTGTGAGGTGAAATTTTAACCCCGTGCTTTCCAATTCACCAAACAATTTTGCCCCTATCTACATAATGGGGAAAAAGTGAAAGGAAAAGTGTTGGAGGCGTTGCAGCTACAGCCACAAAATTTTAAGACACAAAAGAGAATAGTAAAACCAAAAACACTCAGTTTGAAAAAATGTTGCAGTAATCCGCAAGTGCTAGTAAAAGATGTAAAAAACAGGGTATTTGGTTGATACGTTTTTTGCAAAAAATGTATACTAAGCTGCTCTACCAATCTTCACGGTATACCCTTATCAGAGCAGTCCTAACTAATGTATGCAATCCCTATCTGATGTATTTAAAAACCTGATCATCTGTATATAACCTGTGTGAACAGGGTTCAGAGAGGAAAAATCCATGTGTGCATACAGGGTAGAACAGCTTTTGTGCAGATAGCCCAAGAGGAGTGGTGGAACTCCCCAGTCTTGTAGACACAAGAGAACAATTATGGAAACAGGAACACATGGGCTAGTTGCACAGTGAACAAGTCTGTATGATCATGTTCACACACCACCAAGAAACCTGAAGACACAAAAGAGAATAGTAAAACCAAAAAACACTCAGTTTGAAAAAATGTTGCAGTAATCCGCAAGTGCTAGTAAAAGATGTAAAAAACAGGGTATTTGGTTGATACGTTTTTTGCAAAAAATGTATACTAAGCTGCTCTACCAATCTTCACGGTATACCCTTATCAGAGCAGTCCTAACTAATGTATGCAATCCCTATCTGATGTATTTAAAAACCTGATCATCTGTATATAACCTGTGTGAACAGGGTTCAGAGAGGAAAAATCCATGTGTGCATACAGGGTAGAACAGCTTTTGTGCAGATAGCCCAAGAGGAGTGGTGGAACTCCCCAGTCTTGTAGACACAAGAGAACAATTATGGAAACAGGAACACATGGGCTACTTGCACAGTGAACAAGTCTGTATGATCATGTTCACACACCACCAAGAAACCTGAAGACACAAAAGAGAATAGTAAAACCAAAAACACTCAGTTTGAAAAAATGTTGCAGTAATCCGCAAGTGCTAGTAAAAGATGTAAAAAACAGGGTATTTGGTTGATACGTTTTTTGCAAAAAATGTATACTAAGCTGCTCTACCAATCTTCACGGTATACCCTTATCAGAGCAGTCCTAACTAATGTATGCAATCCCTATCTGATGTATTTAAAAACCTGATCATCTGTATATAACCTGTGTGAACAGGGTTCAGAGAGGAAAAATCCATGTGTGCATACAGGGTAGAACAGCTTTTGTGCAGATAGCCCAAGAGGAGTGGTGGAACTCCCCAGTCTTGTAGACACAAGAGAACAATTATGGAAACAGGAACACATGGGCTACTTGCACAGTGAACAAGTCTGTATGATCATGTTCACACACCACCAAGAAACCTGAAGACACAAAAGAGAATAGTAAAACCAAAAACACTCAGTTTGAAAAAATGTTGCAGTAATCCGCAAGTGCTAGTAAAAGATGTAAAAAACAGGGTATTTGGTTGATACGTTTTTTGCAAAAAATGTATACTAAGCTGCTCTACCAATCTTCACGGTATACCCTTATCAGAGCAGTCCTAACTAATGTATGCAATCCCTATCTGATGTATTTAAAAACCTGATCATCTGTATATAACCTGTGTGAACAGGGTTCAGAGAGGAAAAATCCATGTGTTGTGTGCATACAGGGTAGAACAGCTTTTGTGCAGATAGCCCAAGAGGAGTGGTGGAACTCCCCAGTCTTGTAGACACAAGAGAACAATTATGGAAACAGGAACACATGGGCTACTTGCACAGTGAACAAGTCTGTATGATCATGTTCACACACCACCAAGAAACCTGAAGACACAAAAGAGAATAGTAAAACCAAAAACACTCAGTTTGAAAAAATGTTGCAGTAATCCGCAAGTGCTAGTAAAAGATGTAAAAAACAGGGTATTTGGTTGATACGTTTTTTGCAAAAAATGTATACTAAGCTGCTCTACCAATCTTCACGGTATACCCTTATCAGAGCAGTCCTAACTAATGTATGCAATCCCTATCTGATGTATTTAAAAACCTGATCATCTGTATATAACCTGTGTGAACAGGGTTCAGAGAGGAAAAATCCATGTGTGCATACAGGGTAGAACAGCTTTTGTGCAGATAGCCCAAGAGGAGTGGTGGAACTCCCCAGTCTTGTAGACACAAGAGAACAATTATGGAAACAGGAACACATGGGCTACTTGCACAGTGAACAAGTCTGTATGATCATGTTCACACACCACCAAGAAACCTGAAGACACAAAAGAGAATAGTAAAACCAAAAACACTCAGTTTGAAAAAATGTTGCAGTAATCCGCAAGTGCTAGTAAAAGATGTAAAAAAACAGGGTATTTGGTTGATACGTTTTTTGCAAAAAATGTATACTAAGCTGCTCTACCAATCTTCACGGTATACCCTTATCAGAGCAGTCCTAACTAATGTATGCAATCCCTATCTGATGTATTTAAAAACCTGATCATCTGTATATAACCTGTGTGAACAGGGTTCAGAGAGGAAAAATCCATGTGTGCATACAGGGTAGAACAGCTTTTGTGCAGATAGCCCAAGAGGAGTGGTGGAACTCCCCAGTCTTGTAGACACAAGAGAACAATTATGGAAACAGGAACACATGGGCTACTTGCACAGTGAACAAGTCTGTATGATCATGTTCACACACCACCAAGAAACCTGAAGACACAAAAGAGAATAGTAAAACCAAAAACACTCAGTTTGAAAAAATGTTGCAGTAATCTGCAAGTGCTAGTAAAAGATGTAAAAAACAGGGTATTTGGTTGATACGTTTTTTGCAAAAAATGTATACTAAGCTGCTCTACCAATCTTCACGGTATACCCTTATCAGAGCAGTCCTAACTAATGTATGCAATCCCTATCTGATGTATTTAAAAACCTGAGCATCTGTATATAACCTGTGTGAACAGGGTTCAGAGAGGAAAAATCCATGTGTGCATACAGGGTAGAACAGCTTTTGTGCAGATAGCCTAAGAGGAGTGGTGGAACTCCCCAGTCTTGTAGACACAAGAGAACAATTATGGAAACAGGAACAACATGGGCTACTTGCACAGTGAACAAGTCTGTATGATCATGTTCACACACCACCAAGAAACCTGAAGACACAAAAGAGAATAGTAAAACCAAAAACACTCAGTTTGAAAAAATGTTGCAGTAATCCGCAAGTGCTAGTAAAAGATGTAAAAAACAGGGTATTTGGTTGATACGTTTTTTGCAAAAAATGTATACTAAGCTGCTCTACCAATCTTCACGGTATACCCTTATCAGAGCAGTCCTAACTAATGTATGCAATCCCTATCTGATGTATTTAAAAACCTGATCATCTGTATATAACCTGTGTGAACAGGGTTCAGAGAGGAAAAATCCATGTGTGCATACAGGGTAGAACAGCTTTTGTGCAGATAGCCCAAGAGGAGTGGTGGAACTCCCCAGTCTTGTAGACACAAGAGAACAATTATGGAAACAGGAACACATGGGCTAGTTGCACAGTGAACAAGTCTGTATGATCATGTTCACACACCACCAAGAAACCTGAAGACACAAAAGAGAATAGTAAAACCAAAAACACTCAGTTTGAAAAAATGTTGCAGTAATCCGCAAGTGCTAGTAAAAGATGTAAAAAACAGGGTATTTGGTTGATACGTTTTTTGCAAAAAATGTATACTAAGCTGCTCTACCAATCTTCACGGTATACCCTTATCAGAGCAGTCCTAACTAATGTATGCAATCCCTATCTGATGTATTTAAAAACCTGATCATCTGTATATAACCTGTGTGAACAGGGTTCAGAGAGGAAAAATCCATGTGTGCATACAGGGTAGAACAGCTTTTGTGCAGATAGCCCAAGAGGAGTGGTGGAACTCCCCAGTCTTGTAGACACAAGAGAACAATTATGGAAACAGGAACACATGGGCTAGTTGCACAGTGAACAAGTCTGTATGATCATGTTCACACACCACCAAGAAACCTGAAGACACAAAAGAGAATAGTAAAACCAAAAACACTCAGTTTGAAAAAATGTTGCAGTAATCCGCAAGTGCTAGTAAAAGATGTAAAAAACAGGGTATTTGGTTGATACGTTTTTTGCAAAAAATGTATACTAAGCTGCTCTACCAATCTTCACGGTATACCCTTATCAGAGCAGTCCTAACTAATGTATGCAATCCCTATCTGATGTATTTAAAAACCTGATCATCTGTATATAACCTGTGTGAACAGGGTACAGAGAGGAAAAATCCATGTGTGCATACAGGGTAGAACAGCTTTTGTGCAGATAGCCCAAGAGGAGTGGTGGAACTCCCCAGTCTTGTAGACACAAGAGAACAATTATGGAAACAGGAACACATGGGCTACTTGCACAGTGAACAAGTCTGTATGATCATGTTCACACACCACCAAGAAACCTGAAGACACAAAAGAGAATAGTAAAACCAAAAACACTCAGTTTGAAAAAATGTTGCAGTAATCCGCAAGTGCTAGTAAAAGATGTAAAAAACAGGGTATTTGGTTGATACGTTTTTTGCAAAAAATGTATACTAAGCTGCTCTACCAATCTTCACGGTATACCCTTATCAGAGCAGTCCTAACTAATGTATGCAATCCCTATCTGATGTATTTAAAAACCTGATCATCTGTATATAACCTGTGTGAACAGGGTTCAGAGAGGAAAAATCCATGTGTGCATACAGGGTAGAAGAGCTTTTGTGCAGATAGCCCAAGAGGAGTGGTGGAACTCCCCAGTCTTGTAGACACAAGAGAACAATTATGGAAACAGGAACACATGGGCTACTTGCACAGTGAACAAGTCTGTATGATCATGTTCACACACCACCAAGAAACCTGAAGACACAAAAGAGAATAGTAAAACCAAAAACACTCAGTTTGAAAAAATGTTGCAGTAATCCGCAAGTGCTAGTAAAAGATGTAAAAAACAGGGTATTTGGTTGATACGTTAAAAATAAAGACCAGAGACTATTTGGGCAGACAACGAGCATGTGTCTCTCTGATTATTGCTTCATTGCGTAGGTACCTAAAAGACAGAACACCTGAGTAGGTTGGAAATCTAATATATAAAGCTGAATGTGTGTGTGTATGTGTGTGTGTGTGTATGTATGTCCGGGATTGGCATCTGCACCGTCGCAGCTACAGCCACAAAATGTTGCACAGTCACACGTCTGGACCCCAAGAGCGTCATAGGCTATGTTGTGAGGTGAAATTTTAACCCCGCGCGTTCCAATTCACCAAACAATTTTGCCCCTATCTACATAATGGGGAAAAAAGTGAAAGGAAAAGTGTTGGAGGTGTCGCAACTACAGCCACAAAATTTTGCACAGTCACACGTCTGGACCCTGAGAGCGTCATAGGCTATGTTGTGAGGTGAAATTTTAACCCCGTGCTTTCCAATTCACCAAACAATTTTGCCCTTATCTACATAATGGGGAAAAAGTGAAAGGAAAAGTGTTGGAGGCGTTGCAGCTACAGCCACAAAATTTTGCACAGTCACACGTCTGGACCCCGAGAGTGTCATAGGCTATGTTGTGAGGTGAAATTTTAACCCCGCGCTTTCCAATTCACCAAACAATTTTGCCCCTATCTACATAATAGGGAAAAAGTGAAAGGAAAAGTGTTGGAGGCGTCGCAGCTACAGCTACAAAATTTTGCACAGTCACATGTCTGGACCCCGAGAGCGTCATAGGCTATGTTGTGAGGTGAAATTTTAACCCCGCGCTTTCCAATTCACCAAACAATTTTGCCCCTATCTACATAATGAGAAAAAATGAAAGGAAAAGTGTAGGAGGCAAATTGACAGCTGCCAGATGTGAACAAGGGGGACTTAAAGAATGAGAGTGATGGCGCCAAAGAGTATATACCGTACAGTTGCTAAGGTGGGGCCCCGACATGGGATACTCACCACACACGGGGATATGAACACACACAAAATGCGCCACACACTACCACGTGCTTGAACACATATTACCCTCAGCACACATTTCACCACAAATACACCAACCTCGCCACATAAAAGTCGAAACACAAAAGTCGCCACTCAAAACTCGCCACGTGCAGAACTCGCCACATGCAAAAACTAGGCTCTTGCAAAACTCGCCACAAGTGCAAAACTCACCTCATGGAAAACTCGCCACACGCAAAACTTGCACACGCGCAAAAATTGCCACATGCACAAAAGTTGCAACACATGCAAAAGTTGCCTCACACAAAACTTGCACATACTCAAAAGGCACCACACATAAAACTCGCCACGCGCAAAACTCGCCATGCGCAAAACTTGCTGCACACAACTTGCTACACTAACCTGTCACATGCAACTCGACACGCAAAAAGTTGCTACACGCATGTTGCCACACAAAACTCATCTCACAAAAGTCGCTACATGCATGTCGCCACACGCAACTCAACACACACAACTTGACAAACGAACCTCGCCCTAAAACACACACAAGTCTGGTATTATCCTTCAAAAATAAAAATCTGATTAATAAGCAGACAAACTACAACAAATGTACCATATAGGAAATACGGCAGCTGTCAGTCACATGACCTGTCTATTATGTGTATGTGTGAGCTAATATATACTGCCAGGGGGAGGGCTTCCTGTTGGCTGGGGATTTATCAGGCTGCCAATTTAGCTTACAAATACTGAGGTAAAAATACTGAGCAAATAACGTGTGAACAAGGTCTAATACAGGAGGAGATGACACACAGGTATATACTATATACAGGGGAGATGACACACAGATATATACTATATACAGGAGAGATGACACACAGGTATATACTATATAGAGGAGGAGATGACATACAGGTACATATATATACAGGAGGAGATGACATACAGGTATATACTATATACAGGAGTAGATGACACACAGGTATATACTATATACAGGAGCAGATGACCTACAGGTATATACTATATACAGGAGGAGATGACATACAGGTATATGCTATATATAGAAGATGACATGCAGGTATATACTATATACAGGAGGAGATGACACACAGATATATACTATATACAGGGGAGATGACGCACAGGTATATACTATGTACAGGAGGAGATGACATACAGGTATATACTATATATAGAAGGAGATGACATTCAGGTATATACTATATATAGGGGAGATGACACACAGCAGGTATATACTATATACAGGGGAGATGACATACAGGTATATACTATATACAGGAGATGACATACAGATGTATACTATATATAAGGGAGATGACAAACATGTATATACTGAAGTAATGAGGTGAAAATGAGAGGTGTGAGGTGAAAATGAAAAGGTGTGAGTGCAAAATGAGAGGAGTGAGGAAAAATAGTGGAGTGATCAGAAAATGACAGATGTGAGGTTGAAATGACAAAGTGTTAGGGGGGAATGAGAGGAGTGAGGGAGAAAATGAGAGGAGTGAGGGAGAAAATTAGATGTGTGAGGGAGAAAATTAAAGATGTGAGGGGGAAAATGAAAGATGTGATTGGGAAAATGAGAGGCGTGATGGGAAAATAAGAGAAGTGAGGTGCTATAACTAACCACAGATATTTACTATGCCCAGGCAACGCCGGGCTCTTCAGCTAGGGCAGTACGGTGGCTCAGTGGTTAGCACTACAGCCTTGCAGCGCTGGAGTCCTGGGTTCAAGGACAACATCTGCAAAGAGTTTGTATGTTCTCTCCGTGCTTGCGTGGGTTTCCTCCGGGCACTCCGGTTTCCTCCCACATTCCAAAGACATACTGATAGGGAATTTAGATTGTGAGCCCCATCGGGGACAGTGATGATAATGTGTGTAACCTGTAAAGCGCTGCGGAATATGTTAGCGCTATATAAAAATTAAAAAAAAAAAAAAAAAGCTAGTCCCTACTATAAAAGGTGATTTCGGATGTGTTCATTGAGCACATGCAGAATCACCGCGTTTCATCATGTGGAATCATCAGGGAAGCTGTTTTAAACCTGTGTTGCATCACACAAACAAAAGAGAACAGACAACAGCTCCCTTGATGGAGATGGACTTAAAACCTTGAGATTGTTAATATGTTTCAACAATTTTGGTTCTCAAGTCCTCAGACAGTTTTCTTCTTCTGTTCTCCATGCTTAGTGTGGCACACATAGACACACAATGCAAAGATTGAGTCAAATTCTCCCTTTTTTATCTGGTTTCAGGTGTGCTTTTTATTTTGCCTACACCTGTTAGTTTCTACAGGTGAATTTGAACGAGCATCACATGCTTGAAACAAAGTTGTACCCACAATTTTGGAAAGATGCCAACAATTTTTTCATGCCCATTTTGGGGGTTTTATATGAAATTGTGCATAATTTACCTTTTTTTTTCCAATACCCGTTGTTCCAATACACTCAAAGGAAAATAAACGTGTATAACAAAACATGTCCTAATGCAATAATTTTCTGTGAGAAATACTTTATTTTCTGGAACAACTTCAAGGGTGGCAACACTTCCGGCCATGACTATCTATGCCAGGATGAGACACATATATATACCAGGACGGAGGGTGTGTGTGTGTGTATGTATATATATATATATATATATATATATATATATGTACATATACATACACACACACACGTGGGTAAAGGGAGGAGTGGATCAAATGAAATTTCAACACATTCTTGATGCAAACATAACACCATCTGTTAAAAAGCTGAAGTTGAAAACAAGATGTCTTCTACAAATAGTGATCCTAAACACATCATGATCCACAATAGACTACCTCAAAAGGCGCAAGCTGAAGATTTTACAATGACCAGTACCTTGATCTGAACATCATTGAAAATCTGTCGCTAGACCTCAAAATAGCAGTGCATGGAAGGTGACCCAGGAATCTCACAGAACTAGAAGAATTGTCCAAGGAAAAATAGAAGAAAATCCCTCAAACAAGAATTGAAAGACTCTTGTCTGGTTACAAAAAAGCATTTACAAGCTGTGATACATGCAATAAGGGGTACTACTAGGTATTAACCATACAGGGTACCCAAACTTTTGCATTGGCCCATTTTCAGTTTTGTAATTTTTAAAATGTAAAAGATGAATATCTATCTATCTATCTATCTATCTATCTATCTATCTATCTATCTATCTATCTATCTATCTATCTATCTATCTATCTATCTGTCTGTCTGTCTGTCTGTCTATCTGTCTGTCTGTCTATCTATCTATATATATATATATATATATATACTGTATATATATATATATATATACATATCTATCTATATATTTATATATATACTAGACGGTTGCCCGATTCTAACGCATCGGGTATTCTAGAATATGTATGTCCACGTAGTATATTGCCCAGTCACGTAGTATATTGCCCAGCCACGTAGTATATTGCCCAGCCATGTAGTATATTGCCCAGCCACGTAGTATATAGCAGAGCCACATAGTACGGTATATTGCCCAGTCACGTAGTATATTGCCCAGCACAGAGGCACGTAGTATAGAGACTTTAAAAAAAAACAAACATATACTCACCTTCCGAAGGCCTGTTGGAAGTCCTGCTATACTTACCATCCGCCGCCTTTGCCGCTCCTCGCCACGCTCCCGAGACCGCTCCATTGCAAGCGGCAGCTTCCGGTGGTCCCAGGGCTGGTGTGAGCAGGACCTATGATGACGTCGCGGTCACATGACCGTGACGTCACGGCAGGTCCTTGTCGCACACCAGCCCTGGGACCGGAAGCTGCCGCTTGCAATGGAGCGGTCCCGGGAGCGTGGCGAGGAGCGGGAAAGGCGGCGGAGGGTGAGTATAGTAGGTTTTTTTTTTTTATTATTTTTAACATGACATATTTTTACTATTGATGCTGCATAGGCAGCATCAATAGTAAATAGTTGGGGACACACAGGGTTAATAGCAGCGGTAACGAAGTGCGTTACACCGCGGGCCGTTACCGCTGCCATTAACCCTGTGTGAGCGGTGAGTGGAGGGGATTATGGAGCTGGCGCCGGGCAGTGAGTGCAGGGGAGTAGGGGAGGGACTAATCGGACTGCGCCTGTCGCTGATTGGTCGCAGCAGCCATGACAGGCAGCTGCCGAGACCAATCAGCGAACGAATAACCGTGACAGAAGGACAGACAGACGGAAGTGACCCTTAGACAATTATATATAGAGATATACAGTGGGGCAAAAAAGTATTTAGTCAGTCAGCAATAGTGCAAGTTCCACCACTTAAAAAGATGAGAGGCGTCTGTAATTTACATCATAGGTAGACCTCAACTATGGGAGACAAACTGAGAAAAAAAAATCCAGAAAATCACATTGTCTGTTTTTTTAACACTTTATTTGCATATTATGGTGGAAAATAAGTATTTGGTCAGAAACAAAATTTCATCTCAATACTTTGTAATATATCCTTTGTTGGCAATGACAGAGGTCAAACGTTTTCTGTAAGTCTTCACAAGGTTGCCACACACTGTTGTTGGTATGTTGGCCCATTCCTCCATGCAGATCTCCTCCAGAGCAGTGATGTTTTTGGCTTTTCGCTTGGCAACATGGACTTTCAACTCCCTCCAAAGGTTTTCTATAGGGTTGAGATCTGGAGACTGGCTAGGCCACTCCAGGACCTTGAAATGCTTCTTACGAAGCCACTCCTTCGTTGCCCTGGCGGTGTGCTTTGGATCATTGTCATGTTGAAAGACCCATCCACGTTTCATCTTCAATGCCCTTTCTGATGGAAGGAGGTTTGCACTCAAAATCTCACGATACATGGCCCCATTCATTCTTTCATTTACCCGGATCAGTCGTCCTGGCCCCTTTGCAGAGAAACAGCCCCAAAGCATGATGTTTCCACCACCATGCTTTACAGTAGGTATGGTGTTTGATGGATGCAACTCAGTATTCTTTTTCCTCCAAACACGACAAGTTGTGTTTCTACCAAACAGTTCCAGTTTGGTTTCATCAGACCATAGGACATTCTCCCAAAACTCCTCTGGATCATCCAAATGCTCTCTAGCAAACTTCAGACGGGCCCGGACATGTACTGGCTTAAGCAGTGGGACACGTCTGGCACTGCAGGATCTGAGTCCATGGTGGCGTAGTGTGTTACTTATGGTAGGCCTTGTTACATTGGTCCCAGCTCTCTGCAGTTCATTCACTAGGTCCCCCCACGTGGTTCTGGGATTTTTGCTCACCGTTCTTGTGATCATTCTGACCCCACGGGGTGGGATTTTGCGTGGAGCCCCAGATCGAGGGAGATTATCAGTGGTCTTGTATGTCTTCCATTTTCTAATTATTGCTCCCACTGTTGATTTCTTCACTCCAAGCTGGTTGGCTATTGCAGATTCAGTCTTCCCAGCCTGGTGCAGGGCTACAATTTTCTTTCTGGTGTCCTTTGACAGCTCTTTGGTCTTCACCATAGTGGAGTTTGGAGTCAGACTGTTTGAGGGTGTGCACAGGTGTCTTTTTATACTGATAACAAGTTTAAACAGGTGCCATTACTACAGGTAATGAGTGGAGGAAAGAGGAGACTCTTAAAGAAGAAGTTACAGGTCTGTGAGAGCCAGAAATCTTGATTGTTTGTTTCTGACCAAATACTTATTTTCCACCATAATATGCAAAAAAAATGATAAAAAAACAAACAATGTGATTTTTTGGATTTTTTTTTCTCAGTTTGTCTCCCATAGTTGAGGTCTACCTATGATGTAAATTACAGACGCCTCTCATCTTTTTAAGTGGTGGAACTTGCACTATTGCCGACTGACTAAATACTTTTTTGCCCCACTGTATATATATGTATACCGTATATACTCGAGTATAAGCCGAGCTTATACTCGAGTCACTGTTCCAGGGGTCGGCGGGGGAGGGGGAGCGGCGGCTGACACATACTCACCTGCTCCTGGCGTGGTCCCTACATGTCCGATGGTCTCCGGGCAGCTCGTCCTGTGTTCAGCGGTCATGTAGTACCGCTCATTAAAGTAATGAATATGGGCGCATATTCATTACTTTAATGAGCGGTACGTGACCGCTGAACATAGGAGGATGCCGCCGGCTCCTGGAGACCATCTGACAGTGAGATGCCGCCAGAGACCGCAGCGGGAGCAGGTGAGTATGACGGGGGAGGTGAGCATTGCGCGATATTCACCTGTCCTCGTTCCACCCAGGGCCGGCTCCAGGTTTTTGAGGGCCCCGGGTGAAAGAGTCTCAGTGGGCCCCCCTTTAACACATACCACGATTCATGATCGCATATAAACGCAGCCATGTAGTATATAACACAGCCCACGTCGTTTACAGCACAGCCGCGTAGCATATAACACAGCCACGTAGTATATAGCACAGCCCATATAGTATATAGCACAGCCACATAGTATATAACACGGCCCACATAGTTTATAGAACAGCCATCTAGTATATAGCACAGCCCACGTAGCATATAACAGCCCACGTAGTATATAGAACAGCCATGTGGTATATAGAGACACTTGCCCCATATAGTGCTGCACAAACGTTATGGCCCCATAGATGCTCCATACAGACACTTGCCCCATATAGTGCTGCACAAACGTTATTGCCCCATTAGACGCTCCATACAGACACTTGCCCCATATAGTGCTGCACAAACATTATGGCCCCATACAGACACTTGCCTCATATAGTGTTGCACAAATGTTATGGCCCCATATAGACACTTGCTCCATATAGTGCTGCACAAACGTTATTGCCCCATAAGATGCTCCATACAGACACATGCCCCATATAGTGCAGCACAAACATTATGGCCCCATACAGACACTTGCCCCATATAGTGCTGCACAAACGTTATGTGTTGTGAATTCTGTGGCAGAGCTCCCTCCTGTGGTCACAAGTGGTACTTCGGCTGATTCTCTCTGGGAGCTTCCGTTTGTGGAGGAAAGTGGTACTGCGGCTTCTGAGTTTCCTCCCTCAGGTGATCTTGTGAGCTCGTTAGGTGCTTCTCTACTTAACTCCACCTAATGCTTTCATCCATGCTTCCTGTCAATGTTCCAGTGTTGGACTTGTTTTTCCCTGGATCGTTCCTGTGGCCTGCTGCTCTGCATAGCTAAGTTCTTCTTTGCTTTTTGTTTGCTATTTTTTCTGTCCAGCTTGTCTTATTGTTTTGCTGGAAGCTCTGGGATGCAAAGGGTGTACCTCCATGCCGTTAGTTCGGTACGGAGGGTCTTTTTGCCCCCTTTGCGTGGTTTTCTTTAGGGTTTTGTGTAGACCGCAAAGTTATCTTTCCTATCCTCGCTCTGTTAAGAAAGTCGGGCCTCACTTTGCTGAATCTATTTCATCCCTACGTTTGTATTTTCTTCTTAACTCACAGTCATTATATGTGGGGGGCTGCCTTTTCCTTTGGGGTATTTCTCTGAGGCAAGGTAGGCTTATTTTCTATCTTCAGGCTAGTTAGTTTCTCAGGCTGTGCCGAGTTGCAAAGGCAGAGTTAGGCGCAATCCACGGCTGCCTCTAGTGTTGTTTGGAGAGGATTAGGGATTGCGGTCTGCAGAGTTCCCACGTCTCAGAGCTCGTTCTATGATTTTGGGTTATTGTCAGATCACTGTATGTGCTCTGACCTCCATGTCCATTGTGATTCTGAATTGCCTTTCATAACAGTACAGGAAGCCAAAAGTGCTAATGATTCTCAATAGAGGGAAAAAATAAGTTCTGAGACCATTTTTTTTTCTTTGCACTGTGTTTTGTCTTTTTTTTTCCCTAGACATTTGGGTGGTTCAGGACACAGGTGTAGCAATGGACATGAAAGGTCTGTCTTCATGTGTGGATCAGCTCACGGCAAGAGTTCAAAATATTCAAGATTTTGTGGTTCAGAATTCTTTGCTAGAACCGAGAATTCCTATTCCAGATTTGTTTTTTGGAGATAGAACTAAATTTCTGAGTTTCAAAAATAATTGTAAACTATTTCTGGCTTTGAAACCTCGCTCCTCTGGTGACCCAGTTCAACAGGTTAGGATCGTCATTTCTTTTTTGCGCGGCGACCCTCAGGACTGGGCATTTTCTCTTGCGTCAGGAGATCCTGCATTGAGTAATATCGATGCGTTTTTCCTGGCGCTTGGGTTGCTGTACGATGAGCCTAATTCAGTGGATCAGGCAGAAAAAAATTTGCTGGCTCTTTGTCAGGCTCAGGATGAGATAGAGGTATATTGTCAGAAATTTAGAAAGTGGTCAGTGCTCACTCAATGGAATGAATCTGCGCTGGCAGCTATATTCAAAAAGGGTCTCTCTGAAGCCCTTAAGGATGTCATGGTGGGATTTCCTATGCATGCTGGTTTGAATGAGTCTATGTCTTTGGCCATTCAGATCGGTCGACGCTTGCGCGAGCGTAAATCTGTGCACCATTTGGCGGTATTACCTGAGCTTAAACCTGAGCCTATGCAGTGTCATAGGACCTTGACCAGAGTTGAACGGCAAGAACACAGATGTCTGAATGGTCTGTGTTTCTACTGTGGTGATTCCACTCATGCTATCTCTGATTGTCCTAAGCGCACTAAGCGGTTCGCTAGGTATGCCACCATTGGTACAGTACAGTCAAAATTTCTTCTGTCCGTTACCTTGATCTGCTCTTTGTCATGGCATTTGTGGATTCAGGCGCTGCCCTGAATTTGATGGACTTGGAATATGCTAAGCGTTGTGGGTTTTTCTTGGAGCCCTTGCAGTGTCCTATTCCATTGAGAGGAATTGATGCTACGCCTTTGGCCAAGAATAAGCCTCAATACTGGACCCAGCTGACCATGTGCATGGCTCCTGCACATCAGGAGGTTATTCGCTTTCTGGTGTTGCATAATCTGCATGATGTGGTTGTGTTGGGGTTGCCATGGCTACAAGCCCATAATCCAGTATTAGATTGGAAATCCATGTCGGTGTCCAGCTGGGGTTGTCAGGGGGTACATGGTGATGTTCCATTTCTGTCAATTTCGTCATCCACCCCTTCTGAGGTTCCAGAGTTCTTGTCTGATTACCGGGATGTATTTGATGAGCCCAAGTCCGATACCCTACCTCCGCATAGGGATTGTGATTGTGCTATCAATTTGATTCCTGGTAGTAAATTCCCAAAAGGTCGACTGTTTAATTTATCCGTGCCTGAGCACGCCGCTATGCGCAGTTATGTGAAGGAATCCCTGGAGAAGGGGCATATTCGCCCGTCATCGTCGCCATTAGGAGCAGGGTTCTTTTTTGTAGCCAAGAAGGATGGTTCGCTGAGACCTTGTATAGATTACCGCCTTCTAAATAAGATCACGGTTAAATTTCAGTACCCCTTGCCATTGTTATCTGATTTGTTTGCTCGGATTAAGGGGGCTAGTTGGTTCACCAAGATAGATCTTCGTGGTGCGTATAATCTGGTGCGAATCAGGCGAGGCGATGAATGGAAAACTGCATTTAATACGCCCGAGGGTCATTTTGAGTATCTAGTGATGCCATTCGGACTTGCCAATGCTCCATCAGTGTTTCAGTCCTTTATGCATGACATCTTCCGAGAGTACCTGGATAAATTCCTGATTGTGTACTTGGATGATATTTTGATCTTCTCGGATGATTGGGAGTCTCATGTGAAGCAGGTCAGAACGGTTTTTCAGGTCCTGCGTGCTAATTCTTTGTTTGTGAAGGGATCAAAGTGTCTCTTTGGTGTGCAAAAGGTTTCATTTTTGGGGTTCATCTTTTCCCCTTCTACTATCGAGATGGATCCTGTTAAGGTCCAAGCCATCCATGATTGGACTCAGCCGACATCTCTGAAAAGTCTGCAAAAGTTCCTGGGCTTTGCTAATTTTTATCGTCGCTTCATCTGCAATTTTTCTAGTATTGCTAAACCATTGACCGATTTGACCAAGAAGGGTGCTGATGTGGTCAATTGGTCTTCTGCTGCTGTGGAAGCTTTTCAAGAGTTGAAGCGTCGTTTTTCTTCTGCCCCTGTGTTGTGTCAGCCAGATGTTTCTCTTCCGTTCCAGGTCGAGGTTAATGCTTCTGAGATTGGAGGAGGGGCTGTTTTGTCGCAGAGAGGTTCTGATTGCTCAGTGATGAAACCATGCGCTTTCTTTTCCAGGAAATTTTCGCCTGCTGAGCGAAATTATGATGTGGGCAACCGAGAGTTGCTGGCCATGAAGTGGGCATTCGAGGAGTGGCGTCATTGGCTTGAAGGAGCTAAGCATCGCGTGGTGGTATTGACTGATCATAAGAACTTGACTTATCTCGAGTCTGCCAAGCGGTTGAATCCTAGACAGGCTCGTTGGTCGCTGTTTTTTCCCCTTTTTGACTTTGTGATTTCGTACCTTCCGGGCTCTAAAAATGTGAAGGCGGATGCTCTGTCTAGGAGTTTTGTGCCCGACTCTCCGGGTTTGTCTGAGCCGGCGGGTATCCTCAAGGAAGGAGTAATTGTGTCTGCCATCTCCCCTGATTTGCAGGGGGTGCTGCAAAAATTTCAGGCTAATATACCTGATCGTTGTCCAGCGGAGAGACTGTTTGTCCCTGATAGGTGGACGAATAAAGTTATCTCTGAGGTTCATTGTTCGGTGTTGGCTGGTCATCCTGGAATCTTTGGTACCAGAGAGTTAGTGGCTAGATCCTTTTGGTGGCCATCTCTGTCGCGGGATGTGCGTACTTTTGTGCAGTCCTGTGGGATTTGTGCTCGGGCTAAGCTCTGCTGTTCTCGTGCCAGTGGGTTGCTTTTGCCCTTGCCGGTCCCGAAGAGGCCTTGGACACATATCTCTATGGATTTTATTTCAGATCTTCCCGTTTCTCAAAAGATGTCAGTCATTTGGGTGGTCTGTGATCGCTTTTCTAAGATGGTCCATCTGGTACCCTTGTCTAAATTGCCTTCCTCCTCTGATTTGGTGCCATTGTTCTTCCAGCATGTGGTTCGTTTACATGGCATTCCAGAGAATATCGTTTCTGACAGAGGTTCCCAGTTTGTTTCGAGGTTTTGGCGAGCCTTTTGTGGTAGGATGGGCATTGACTTGTCTTTTTCCTCGGCTTTCCATCCTCAGACTAATGGCCAGACCGAACGAACCAATCAGACCTTGGAAACATATCTGAGATGTTTTGTTTCTGCTGATCAGGATGACTGGGTGTCCTTTTTGCCTTTGGCTGAGTTCGCCCTTAATAACCGGGCCAGCTCGGCTACCTTGGTTTCGCCATTTTTCTGCAACTCTGGGTTCCATCCTCGTTTCTCTTCAGGACAGGTTGAGTCTTCGGACTGTCCTGGTGTGGATACTGTGGTGGACAGGTTGCAGCAGATTTGGACTCATGTAGTGGACAATTTGACCTTGTCCCAGGAGAGGGCTCAACGTTTTGCTAATCGCAGACGCTGTGCGGGTCCCCGACTTCGTGTTGGGGATCTGGTTTGGTTATCTTCTCGTCATATTCCTATGAAGGTTTCCTCTCCTAAGTTTAAACCTCGTTTCATTGGTCCGTATAGGATTTCTGAGGTTCTTAATCCTGTGTCTTTTCGTCTGACCCTTCCAGATTCTTTTTCCATACATAACGTATTCCATAGGTCATTGTTGCGGAGATACGTGGCACCTATAGTTCCATCTGTTGACCCTCCTGCCCCGGTTTTGGTGGAGGGGGAGTTGGAGTATATTGTGGAGAAGATTTTGGATTCTCGTGTTTCAAGACGGAAACTCCAGTATCTGGTTAAATGGAAGGGTTATGCTCAGGAAGATAATTCCTGGGTTTTTGCCTCTGATGTCCATGCTCCCGATCTTGTTCGTGCCTTTCATGTGGCTCATCCTGGTCGGCCTGGGGGCTCTGGTGAGGGTTCGGTGACCCCTCCTCAAGGGGGGGGTACTGTTGTGAATTCTGTGGCAGAGCTCCCTCCTGTGGTCACAAGTGGTACTTCGGCTGATTCTCTCTGGGAGCTTCCGTTTGTTGAGGAATGTGGTACTGCGGCTTCTGAGTTTCCTCCCTCAGGTGATCTTGTGAGCTCGTTAGGTGCTTCTCTACTTAACTCCACCTAATGCTTTCATCCATGCTTCCTGTCAATGTTCCAGTGTTGGACTTGTTTTTCCCTGGATCGTTCCTGTGGCCTGCTGCTCTGCATAGCTAAGTTCTTCTTTGCTTTTTGTTTGCTATTTTTTCTGTCCAGCTTGTCTTATTGTTTTGCTGGAAGCTCTGGGACGCAAAGGGTGTACCTCCGTGCCGTTAGTTCGGTACAGAGGGTCTTTTTGCCCCCTTTGCGTGGTTTTCTTTAGGGTTTTGTGTAGACCGCAAAGTTATCTTTCCTATCCTCGCTCTGTTAAGAAAGTCGGGCCTCACTTTGCTGAATCTATTTCATCCCTACGTTTGTATTTTCTTCTTAACTCACAGTCATTATATGTGGGGGGCTGCCTTTTCCTTTGGGGTATTTCTCTGAGGCAAGGTAGGCTTATTTTCTATCTTCAGGCTAGTTAGTTTCTCAGGCTGTGCCGAGTTGCATAGGCAGAGTTAGGCGCAATCCACGGCTGCCTCTAGTGTTGTTTGGAGAGGATTAGGGATTGCGGTCTGCAGAGTTCCCACGTCTCAGAGCTCGTTCTATGATTTTGGGTTATTGTCAGATCACTGTATGTGCTCTGACCTCCATGTCCATTGTGATTCTGAATTGCCTTTCATAACAGTTATGGCCCCATATATACACTTGCCCCATATAGTGCTGCACAAACGTTATGGCCCCATACAGACACTTGCCCCATATATTGCTGCACAAACGTTATGGCCCCATATAGACACTTGCCCCATATAGTGCTGCACAAACGTTATTACCCCATAAGATGCTCCAATGCAGACACTTGCCCCATATAGTGCTGCACAAACATTATGGCCCCATACAGACACTTGCCCCATATAGTGCTGCACAAACGTTATGGCCCCATATAGACACTTGCCCCATATAGTGCTGCACAAACGTTATGGCCCCATATACTGCTGCACAAACGTTATGGCCCCATATAGACACTTGCCCCATACAGTACTGCACAAACGTTATTGCCCCATAAGATGCTCCATACAGACACTTGCCCGATATAGTGCTGCACAAACATTATGGCCCCATACAGACACTTGCCCCATATAGTGCTGCACAAACGGTATGGCCCCATATGGACACTTGCCCCATATAGTGCTGCACAAACGTTATAGCCCCATACAGACACTTGCCCTATATAGTGCTGCACAAACGTTATGGCCCCATACAGACACTTGCCCTATATAGTGCTGCACAAATGTTATGGCCCCATACAGACACTTGCCCCATATAGTGCTGCACAAACATTATGGCCCCATACAGACACTTGCCCCATATAGTGCTGCATAAACGTTATGGCCCCATATAGACACTTGCCCCATATAGTGCTGCACAAACGTTATGGCCCCATACAGACACTTGCCCCATATAGTGCTGCACAAACATTATGGCCCCGTATAGACACTTGCCCCATATAGTGCTCTACAAACGTTATGGCCCCATATAGTCACTTGCCCCATATAGTGCTGCACAAACGTTATGGCTCCATATACTGCTGCACAAACGTTATGGCCCCATATAGACACTTGC
Organism: Ranitomeya imitator; assembly: GCF_032444005.1. NCBI lineage: Eukaryota > Metazoa > Chordata > Amphibia > Anura > Dendrobatidae > Ranitomeya > Ranitomeya imitator. Next base: position 627,829,584 of record NC_091283.1, on the reverse strand, counting down.
CCCATACAGTACTGCACAAACGTTATTGCCCCATAAGATGCTCCATACAGACATTTGCCCCATATAGTGCTGCACAAACATTATGGCCCCATACAGACACTTGCCCCATATAGTGCTGCACAAACGGTATGGCCCCATATGGACACTTGCCCCATATAGTGCTGCACAAACGTTATGGCCCCATACAGACACTTGCCCTATATAGTGCTGCACAAACGTTATGGCCCCATACAGACACTTGCCCCATATAGTGCTGCACAAACGTTATGGCCCCATATAGGCACTTGCCCCATACAGTACTGCACAAACGTTATTGCCCCATACAGACACTTGCCCCATATAGTGCTGCACAAACATTATGGCCCCATATAGACACTTGCCCCATATAGTGCTGCACAAATGTTATGGCCCCATACAGACACTTGCCCCATATAGACACTTGCCCCATATAGTGCTGCACAAACGTTATGGCCCCATATAGTCACTTGCCCCATATAGTGCTGCACAAACGGTATGACTCCATATAGTGCTGCACAAACGTTATGGCCCCATATAGTACTGCACAAACGTTATGGCCCCATAAGATCCTTCATACAGACACTTGCCCCATTTGCTGTTGCTGCGATAAAAAAAAAAATCACATACTCAGCTCTCCATCGCTCAGGCCCCCGGCACTTTCAATATTCACCTGTCCTCGTTCCAGCCGCCACTCCATCTTCTTCAGCGTCTTCTGCACTGACGCAAGGCAGAGGGCGCGCACTATCCACGTCACCGCGCCCTCTGACCTGAACGTCACTGCAGAAGACACTGAAGACGGAGGCGGAGCGGCAGCTGGAACGAGGAGCAGGTGACTATCGCGCAGCACAGTGCTCCTCTCCCCGTTATATTCACCTGCTCCTGGCACAGTGCAGTCCCTGCTTCCCGGCGCAGCAGCTTCTTCCTGTAGTGAGCGGTCACCGTTACCGCTCATTACAGTAATGAATATGCGGCTCCACCCTTATGGGAGGTGGAGCCGCATATTCATTACTGTAATGAGCGGTACCATGTGACCGCTCAGTACAGGAAGAAGCTGGGGAGCCGGGGACCTGCAGGGACCGCACCAGCCACCAGGAGTAGGTAGGTGAGTATAATTAGACAGCCCCCGGCCACTCCCCCTCCCGGTGGTCCTAAGCACTGGCAGCTGCCTGCCCCTGTCGTGTCCCCCGGCGTCCGCTTCCCTGCACTGTGTAAAGCAGAGCGGTGACGTCACCGCTGTGCTCTGCTTTACGGCCAGCCGGCGCTGACACAGTGCAGGGAAGCAGAACGCCGGGGGGACGCGACAGACACCGGAATCTAAGTATGTAGTGTTTGGGTTTTTTTACATTTACACTGGTAACCAGGGTAAACATCGGGTTACTAAGCGCGGCCCTGCGCTTAGTAACCCGATGTTTACCCTGGTTACCAGTGAAGACATCGCTGAATCGGCGTCACACACGCCGATTCAGCGATGTCTGCGGGAGATCCAGCGACGAAATAAAGTGCTGGCCTTCTAGCTCCGACCAACGATGTCAGCAGGATCTTGATCGCTGCTGCGTGTCAAACACAACGATATCGCTATCCAGGATGCTGCAACGTCACGGATCGCTATTGTTATCATTGTTAAGTTGTTCAGTGTGAAGGTACCTTTAAAGTCACAGGGCCTATTTTTACTGGTGCATCAGGCGGCATTAATCTTCTTATCATCATCTCCCGCCTCGACTACTGTAACCTCCTGCTCTGTGGCCTCCCCTCTAACACTCTCGCACCCCTCCAATCTATTCTAAACTCAGCTGCCCGACTAATCCACCTGTCCCCCCGCTATTCTCCAGCCTCTCCCGTCAGCCAATCCCTTCACTGGCTCCCCATTACCCAGAGACTCCAGTACAAAAGCCTAACCATGACATACAAAGCCATCCACAACCTGTCTCCTCCATACATCTGTGACCTCGTCTCCCGGTATTTTCCTGCACGCAACCTCCGATCCTCACAAGATCTCCTTCTCTACTCCCCTCTTATCTCCTCTTCCCACAATCGCACACAAGATTTCTCTCGCGCATCACCCCTACTCTGGAACTCTCTACCACAACACATCAGACTCTCACCTACCATCGAAACCTTCAAAAAGAACCTGAAGACCCACCTGTTCCAGCAAGCCTACAACCTGCAGTAACCACCAATCGACCAAACCACTGTACGACCAGCTCTATTTTTTGGAAGTGCATTTGAACAGCAAGGTGGATTGCTGTTAGGGGGAACTAGAGAAAAAAAAAATCTATAAGTCTTCAGCATAGCGAGTGTGAGCGAGCTGAGTGTGACCAGAGTGTAAGTGTGAACGGCGGTAAGTGTGACTTGCCACATGTATGCAGTCCTTGAGCAGCCAATCGAGGGTGCATACTGCTGTGCGAGATGTGAGCACGTTGTGCATTTGGAAACCCAGATTCTGCATCTAAATGTGCAGCTGGCAACACTGAGATCCATAGACAATATGGAGAGGAGTCTTCTGCTCACTGAGCAGACGCTCAATGGGATAGATGAGGGGGGGATGGTAGCATGGAGCTGCAGGACAATCAAGTAGCAAGCTGGGTGACAGTTAGGAAGCGGGGTAGAGGGAAGAGTGCCAGGGAGGCTAGTCCTGATCTGGAACACCCCAATAAGTTTGCTAAGTTGGCAGATGAGGGGGGTGCCAGTACAGGGGTAGCACTGATGCAGCCAGGCATGTCCTCTGAAAGCCGGGGGAGTGACTGCTCCAGTAAGGAGGGAAATAGGAGAGCAGGGCAGGCCAGACAGGTGCTGGTAGTGGGGGACTCAATTATTAGGGGAACAGATAGGGCAATCTGTCACAAAGACAGGGATCGTCGAACAGTGTGCTGCCTACCTGGCGCTCGAGTCCGACACATCGCTGATCGGGTGGACAGATTAATGGGAGGGGCTGGTGAGGACCCAGCGGTCATGGTGCACATAGGCACAAATGACAAGGTTAGAGGTAGGTGGAAGGTCCTTAAAGATGATTTCAGGGAATTAGGCTGCAAGCTGAAAGCAAGGACCTCCAATGTGGTATTCTCCGAAATACTGCCTGTACCACGTGGCACGCCAGAGAGGCAACGGGAGATTAGGGAGGTTAATAAGTGGCTCAAGAATTGGTGTAGGAAGGAGGGGTTTGGGTTCCTGCAGAACTGGGCCGACTTCTCAGTTGGCTACAGGCTCTACGCCAGGGATGGACTGCACCTCAATGGGGAAGGTGCAGCTGTGCTGGGGGAGAAAATGGCTAGAAGGTTGGAGGAGTGTTTAAACTAGGGATTGGGGGGGAGGGTATTCAATTTATAGGAGGGGAAGATAGTGCAGACAGAGACCTGGGCACAAATAAGGAAGTTGGGGGTGGCGGTGGCATGGAGGGTGGGGTTAGAACACTTAATAATTTAAGAAAGAATAGAGGTACAGAGAGGAACATCAAGTGCATGTATACTAATGCCAGAAGCCTCGCCAACAAAATGGACGAATGAGAACTATTGTTGTTAGAGCATAATTATGACATGGTGGGGATATCTGAAACATGGCTGGATGAGAGCCATGACTGGGCTGTTAACTTGCAGGGCTATAGCCTGTTCAGAAATGACCGTACAGATAAGCGAGGGGGTGGGGTGTGTCTATATGTAAAATCGTCCTTAAAACCCATCCTGCGTGATAATATAGGTGAATTTAATGAAAATGTAGAATCCCTGTGGGTGGAGATAAGGGGAGGGGGAAAAAATAATAAATTACTAATAGGGGTTTGTTATAAATCTCCAAAAATAATGGAAGCAATGGAGAATATTCTCGTAAAGCAAATAGATGAAGCTGCGACTCAAGGAGAAGTCATTATTATGGGGGATGTCATGATCCCAATGGCAGGGGATCACAAAAGGACAAGCACAAAAACAAAACAAGCTCTAGGGTGATGGAACCTAAGCTGACCGCGATCCTGAACCTAAACACACAACTAGCAGTAGCCGGGGAACGTGCCTACGATGATTCCTAGACGTCTCGCGCCAGCCGAAGGATTAACTTCCCCTATAAGAAGAAACACAGACCTCACTTGCCTCCAGAGAAACACCCCACAGAAATAGCAGCCCCCCACATGTAATAACGGTGAAATGAGAGGAAAGCACATACGTAGTTATGAAAATAGAATCAGCAAAAATGAGGCCCGCTAAAGCTAGATAGCAGAGGATACAAAAGTGAACTGCGTGGTCAGCGAAAAAACCCTTCAAAAAACCATCCTGAAATTACTTGAACTCATGTACCAACTCATGGAACATGAGGAGTAATTTCAGCCCACTAGAGCTACCAGCAGCAAGGAATCACATATCTGCAAGCTGGACTAAGACAAAAAGTAAGCAAAACGTGGAACAGAAAAATCAAAACTTAGCTTGTCCTGAAGATAACAGACGCAGGGAGCAGAGGTAAAAAGACACGCTGATTACATTGATAGCCGGTGAGGAAATGACAAAAAAGCCAGGTTAAATAGGAAACACCCATAACCTGATGGAACAGGTGGACACCAGAGACCGCAGAGAACACAAGTCACCCAGTACCATCAGTAACCACCAGAGGGAGCCCAAAAACAGAACTCACAACAGTACCCCCCCCTTGAGGAGGGGTCACCGAACCCTCACGAGAACCACCAGGGCGACCAGGATGAGCCCTATGAAAAGCACGGACCAAATCGGCAGCATGAACATCAGAGGCAATCACCCAAGAATTATCCTCCTGACCATAACCCTTCCACTTGACCAAATACTGGAGTTTCCGTCTGGAAACACGAGAATCCAAGATCTTCTCCACAACATACTCCAATTCACCCTCCACCAGCACCGGAGCAGGAGGCTCAAGCGAAGGAACGACAGGTACCTCATACTTCCGCAACAACGACCGATGGAACACATTATGAATAGCAAACGATGCCGGGAGATCCAAACGAAACGACACAGGGTTAAGAATTTCCAAGATCCTATAGGGACCGATGAACCGAGGCTTGAACTTAGGAGAAGAGACCTTCAGAGGAACAAAACGAGAAGACAACCACACCAAGTCCCCAACAAGAAGTCGAGGGCCCACGCGGCGACGGCGATTAGCAAACTGCTGAGCCCTCTCCTGGGACAACTTCAAATTGTCCACCACATGACTCCAAATCCGATGCAACCTATCCACCACCATGTCCACTCCAGGACAATCAGAAGGCTCCACCTGACCAGAGGAAAAACGAGGATGAAACCCCGAATTACAAAAGAAAGGAGAAACCAAGGTAGCAGAACTAGCCCGATTATTAAGGGCAAACTCGGCAAGCGGCAAAAAGGAAACCCAGTCATCTTGATCAGCAGAAACAAAACACCTTAAATAAGTTTCTAAAGTCTGATTAGTTTGTTCCGTCTGGCCATTCGTCTGGGGATGGAATGCAGACGAAAAGGACAAATCAATGCCCATCTTAGCACAGAACGTCCGCCAAAATTTAGACACAAACTGGGATCCCCTGTCAGAAACGATGTTCTCCGGAATGCCATGCAAACGGACCACGTTTTGAAAAAACAGAGGGACCAACTCAGAGGAGGAAGGTAACTTAGGCAAGGGTACCAGATGAACCATCTTAGAAAAGCGGTCACACACAACCCATATGACGGACATTTTTTGAGAGACAGGGAGATCCGAAATAAAGTCCATGGAAATGTGCGTCCAAGGCCTCTTCGGGATAGGCAAAGGTAACAACAATCCACTGGCCCGAGAACAGCAAGGCTTAGCCCGAGCGCAAACTCCACAAGACTGCACGAAAGAACGCACATCCCTCGACAAGGAAGGCCACCAAAAAGACCTGGCCACCAAGTTTCTAGTACCAAATATTCCAGGATGACCTGCCAACACAGAAGAATGGACCTCGGAGATGACTCTACTGGTCCAATTATCCGGAACAAACAGTCTTTCCGGCGGACAACGATCAGGTTTATCCGCCTGAAACTCCTGCAAAGCACGTCGCAAGTCTGGGGAGACAGCCGACAAAATCACCCCATCCCTAAGGATACCAGTGGGCTCAGAATTTCCAGGGGAGTCAGGCACAAAACTCCTAGAAAGAGCATCCGCCTTCACATTCTTTGAACCTGGCAGGTATGAAACCACAAAATTGAAACGGGAGAAAAACAGTGACCAACGAGCCTGTCTAGGATTCAGATGCTTGGCAGACTCAAGGTACATCAGATTTTTGTGATCAGTCAAGACCACCACACGATGTCTAGCACCCTCAAGCCAATGACGCCACTCCTCAAATGCCCACTTCATGGCCAAAAGCTCCCGATTACCAACATCATAATTCCGTTCAGCGGGCGAAAATTTTCTAGAAAAGAACGCACATGGCTTCATCACAGAGCCATCGGAGCTTCTCTGTGACAAAACCGCCCCCGCTCCGATCTCGGAAGCATCAACCTCAACCTGAAAAGGAAGCGACGTATCTGGCTGACGCAACACAGGAGCAGAAGAAAACCGGCGCTTAAGTTCCTGAAAGGCCTCCACAGCCGCAGGAGACCAATCAGTAACATCAGCACCCTTTTTAGTCAAATCCGTCAAAGGCTTAACAACACTAGAAAAATTAGTTATGAAGCGACGATAAAAATTAGCAAAGCCCAAGAACTTCTGTAGACTCTTAAGAGATGTAGGCTGCGTCCAGTCACAAATAGCCTGAACCTTGACGGGATCCATCTCAATAGTAGAAGGGGAAAAAATATACCCCAAAAAAGAAATCTTCTGGACTCCAAAGAGACATTTAGAACCCTTTACAAACAAAGAATTGGCCCGCAGGACCTGAAACACCTTCCTGACCTGCTGAACATGAGACTCCCAGTCATCAGAAAAAACCAAAACATCATCCAAATACACGATAATAAATTTATCCAGATATTCACGGAAAATATCGTGCATAAAAGACTGGAAGACAGAAGGAGCATTAGAAAGTCCAAAAGGCATCACCAAATACTCGAAATGGCCCTCAGGCGTATTAAATGCGGTTTTCCACTCATCACCCTGCCTTATCCGCACAAGATTATACGCACCCCGAAGATCAATCTTAGTGAACCATTTAGCCCCCTTAATGCGAGCGAACAAATCAGTCAACAATGGCAAAGGATACTGATATTTGACTGTAATCTTATTCAAAAGACGATAATCTATGCAAGGCCTCAAGGAACCATCTTTTTTGGCCACAAAAAAAAAACCTGCTCCCAAAGGGGACGAAGATGGACGGATATGTCCCTTTTCCAAGGACTCCTTAACATAATTCCGCATAGCAGTATGCTCTGGCACTGACAGATTGAACAAACGACCTTTAGGGAATTTACTGCCAGGAATCAAATCTATAGCACAATCGCAATCCCTGTGAGGAGGAAGTGAACTGAGCTTAGGCTCCTCAAAAACCTCCCGATAATCAGATAAAAATACCGGAACCTCAGAAGGAGTAGATGAAGCGATAGAAATCGGAGATGCATCATCATGAACCCCCTGACATCCCCAGCTTAACACAGACATTGTTTTCCAGTCCAGGACTGGGTTATGAGTTTGTAGCCATGGCAGACCAAGCACTAAGACATCATGTAAATTATACAGTACCAGGAAGCGAATCACCTCCTGATGAACGGGAGTCATACGCATGGTCACTTGTGTCCAGTACTGAGGTTTATTCATAGCCAAAGGTGTAGAGTCAATTCCTTTCAAAGGAATAGGAACTTCCAGAGGTTCCAGACTAAACCCACAGCGATTGGCAAATGACCAATCCATAAGACTCAGGGCAGTGCCTGAATCCACATAGGCATCAACGGAAATGGATGATAATGAACAAATCAGCGTCACAGACAGAATGAACTTAGACTTTAAAGTACCAATGGCAACAGACTTATCAACCTTTTTTGTGCGTTTAGAGCATGCTGATATAACATGAGCTGAATCACCACAATAAAAACACAATCCATTTTTCCGCCTATAATTTTGCCGTTCACTTCTGGACTGAATTCTATCACATTGCATTATCTCAGGTGCCTGTTCAGAAGACACCGCCAAATGGTGCACAGGTTTGCGCTCCCGTAAACGCCGATCAATCTGAATAGCCATAGTCATGGACTCATTCAGACCTGTAGGTGCCGGGAACCCCACCATAACATCTTTAATGGCCTCAGAAAGGCCATCTCTGAATTTTGCAGCCAGAGCGCACTCATTCCACTGAGTAAGCACCGACCACTTCCGAAATTTCTGACAATATATTTCTGCTTCATCTTGCCCCTGAGAGAGAGCCAATAAAGCTTTTTCAGCCTGAATCTCTAGGTTAGGTTCCTCATAGAGCAAACCCAATGCCAGAAAAAACGCATCCACATTGAGCAATGCAGGATCCCCTGGTGTCAATGCAAATGCCCAATTCTGAGGGTCACCCCGCAGGAAAGATATAACAATCTTGACCTGCTGAGCAGGGTCTCCAGAGGAGCGAGATTTCAAGGAAAGAAACAACTTGCAATTGTTCCTAAAATTCAGAAAACTAGATCTATCTCCAGAAAAAAAACTCTGGGACAGGAATTCTAGGTTCAGACATAGGCGTATGTACAACAAAATCTTGTATATTTTGAACCTTAGCAGCAAGATTATTCAGGCTGGAAGCCAAACTCTGGACGTCTATGATAAACAGCTGAGGTCAGAGCCATTCAAGGATTAAGAGGAGGAAAGAAGCAGTCAAGCTGCAATTAAGGCTAGGCAGCAAACACTGAGGAGGGAAAAAAAAAAAAAAAAAACTTCCTCAGACTACTTTTTCTCCTACTTCAGCCAAAACGATGACCAATTTTTTCTGGCCGGCTATACTGTCATGATCCCAATGGCAGGGGATCACAAAAGGACAAGCACAAAAACAAAACAAGCTCTAGGGTGATGGAACCTAAGCTGACCGCGATCCTGAACCTAAACACACAACTAGCAGTAGCCGGGGAACATGCCTACGATGATTCCTAGACGTCTCGCGCCAGCCGAAGGATTAACTTCCCCTATAAGAAGAAACACAGACCTCACTTGCCTCCAGAGAAACACCCCACAGAAATAGCAGCCCCCCACATGTAATAACGGTGAAATGAGAGGAAAGCACATACGTAGTTATGAAAATAGAATCAGCAAAAATGAGGCCCGCTAAAGCTAGATAGCAGAGGATACAAAAGTGAACTGCGTGGTCAGCGAAAAACCCTTCAAAAAACCATCCTGAAATTACTTGAACTCATGTACCAACTCATGGAACATGAGGAGTAATTTCAGCCCACTAGAGCTACCAGCAGCAAGGAATCACATATCTGCAAGCTGGACTAAGACAAAAAGTAAGCAAAACGTGGAACAGAAAAATCAAAACTTAGCTTGTCCTGAAGATAACAGACGCAGGGAGCAGAGGTAAAAAGACACGCTGATTACATTGATAGCCGGTGAGGAAATGACAAAAAAGCCAGGTTAAATAGGAAACACCCATAACCTGATGGAACAGGTGGACACCAGAGACCGCAGAGAACACAAGTCACCCAGTACCATCAGTAACCACCAGAGGGAGCCCAAAAACAGAACTCACAACAGGGGGACTTCAACTACCCTGAAATAGATTGGGGAACCGAAACCTGCAGTTCCAGCAAAGGTAATCGGTTTTTGACAATTATGAGAGACAATTACCTTTCACAACTGGTTCAGGACCCAACAAGAAGGGGGGCACTGCTAGACCTAATATTAACCAACAGGCCAGACCGCATAGCAAATATAAGGGTTGGGGGTCACTTGGGAAATAGCGATCACAAAATAATAAGTTTTCATGTATCCTTTAAAAAGATGTGTAATAGAGGGGTTACAAGGACATTAAACTTCAGGAGGGCACATTTCCAACGGATGAGAGAGGATCTGGGTGCAATTAACTGGGACGATATCCTGAGACACAAAAATACACAAAGAAAATGGGAGACGTTTATTAACATCCTGGATAGGACCTGTGCACAGTATATACCGTATGGGAATAAACATACTAGAAATAGGAGGAAACCAATATGACTAAATAGAGCTGTAAGGGGCGCAATAATAAAAATAGTCTGGGTGAAATGGTGGATAAGGATGAGGAAAAAGCCAATATGCTAAATGACTTTTTTTCATCAGTATTTACACAAGAAAATCCCATGGCAGACAAAATGACTAGTGATAAAAATTCCCCCATAAATGTCACCTGCTTAACCCAGCAGGAAGTGCAGCAGCGTCTAAAAATCACTAAAATTGACAAATCTCCGGGCCCGGATGGGATACACCCTCGAGTACTGCAGGAATTAAGTACAGTCATTGATAGACCATTATTTTTAATCTTTAGAGACTCCATAATAACAGGGTCTGTACCACAGGACTGGCGTATAGCAAATGTGGTGCTAATATTCAAAAAGGGGACAAAAACTGAACTCGGAAATTATAGGCCAGTAAGCTTAACCTCTACTGTGGGTAAAATTCTGGAGGGCATTCTAAGGGATGCTATACTGGAGTATCTGAAGAGGAATAATCTCATGACCCAGTATCAGCACGGGTTTACTAGGGACCGTTCATGTCAGACTAATTTGATTAGTTTCTATGAAGAGGTAAGTTCTGGACTGGACCAAAGGAACCCAGTAGATGTAGTGTATATAGACTTTTCAAAAGCTTTTGATACAGTGCCACACAAAAGGTTGATACATAAAATGAGAATAATGGGGATAGGGGAAAATATGTGTAAGTGGGTTGAGAGCTGGCTCAGGGATAGGAAACAAAGGGTGGTTATTAATGGAACACACTCGGACTGGTTAGCGGTTAGCAGTGGGGTACCACAGGGGTCAGTACTGGGCCCTCTTCTTTTTAACATATTTATTAATGACTTTGTAGGGGGCATTCAGAGTAGAATTTCAATATTTGCAGATGACACTAAATTCCTCAGGGTAATCAATACAGAGGAGGACAATTTTATATTACAGGATGATTTATGTAAACTAGAAGCTTTGGCTGAGAAATGTCAAATAAGCTTTAATGGGGATAAATGTAAGGTCATGCACTTGGGTAGAAGTAATAAGATGTATAATTAGGCGCTTAATTCTAAAACTCTGGGCAAAACCGTCAATGAAAAAGACCTGGGTGTATGGGTGGATGACAAACTCATATTCAGTGGCCAGTGTCAGGCAGCTGCTACAAAGGCAAATAAAATAATGGGATGCTTTAAAAGAGGCATAGATGCTCATGAGGAGAACATAATTTTACCTCTATACAAGTCACTAGTTCAACCACACTTAGAATACTGTGCACAGTTCTGGTCTCCGGTGTATAAGAAAGACATAGCTGAGCTGGAGCGGGTGCAGAGAAGAGCGACCAAGGTTATTAGAGGACTGGGGGGTCTGCAATACCAAGATAGGTTATTACACTTGGGGCTATTTAGTTTGGAAAAACGAAGACTAAGGGTTGATCTTATTTTAATGTATAAATATATGAGGGGACAGTACAAAGACCTTTCTGATGATCTTTTTAATCATAGACCTGAAACAGGGACAAGGGGGCATCCTCTACGTTTGGAGGAAAAAAGGTTTAAGCATAATAACAGACGCGGATTCTTTACTGTAAGAGCAGTGAGACTATGGAACTCTCTGCCGTATGATGTTGTAATGAGTGATTCATTACTTAAATTTAAGAGGGGACTGGATACATTTCTGGAAAAGTATAATGTTACAGGGTATATACACTAGATTCCTTGATGGGGCGTTGATCCAGGGAACTAGTCTGATTGCCGTATGTGGAGTCGGGAAGGAATTTTTTTCCCCAAGGTGGAGCTTACTCTTTGCCACATGGTTTTTTTTGCCTTCCTCTGGATCAACATGTTAGGGCAAGTTAGGTTAGGCTATGGGTTGAACTAGATGGACTTAAAGTCTTCCTTCAACTTTAATAACTATGTAACTATCCTCACCTACTGTATCCTCACCCATCCCTTGTAGATTGTGAGCCATCGTGGGCGGGGTCCTCTCTCCTCCTGTACCAGTTGTGACTTGTATTGATCAAGATTATTGTACTTGTTTTTATTATGTATACCCCTCCTCACATGTAAAGCGCCATGGAATGAATGGCGCTATAATAATAATAATAATTCTTAAAGGACCATTGTGAAACAGTGGGTCTCCTAAGCTGTTGTAGCTGTGAGTGGATGGGCTGCCAAGAATTACGACACGCCACAATACCCTTGTCATAAGATGTTCAGGGGGGACTCTTGAAAAAGTGTTGCATAGAATTCAAGGCCTGCCCTCCTACCAATTCATATGCACCCCAATAAGCCTTTGAAAGCACATTCTGGATTTGTGTATTACCTGTACACAAATACTGCATACTAAGTACTACATACTATTATAATAATATCACGTGAGGTTCTGATCACACCAATGGAAAATAAAGTGACCTATACCATGGTACTGATAAAAACTAACAGTTTATTAAGAAAAAATTCTTTAAAAACAAGATACATAAATAGAAAAACAAGGGTACTGGACCGTAGAAATGAGGGACAAACAAATGCCATAGGCTACATCCCAAACGTGGACTGACATAGCATGCTGGTATAGAAACACTCCGACATAGTGTGTCTCATATGCACATGAATAGCCAATATGTGTGGTATATATGATGAAAAAACATCTAATAGAGTATGCTCAGATTTCTGTACTGTTCTAAAGTGGGCTATGTTAATTCCCTAGCATGGCACATAATTATAAGCAATGAACACTATGTCTAGTGCAGATATAGGTAAATTACCTGAAAGTCAGTCACACGGGTGCAGTCCTTGGCGTCCCTCTGCCCCGACGCGCGTTTCGCACTGCTTCTTCGGGAGGCGTGTCAGGGCAGGGGGCTAGCTGATTGAAATAAGGTGGACGCGATGTTGATTGGGCAAAAAAACCTCTACCTTAATTAAAATCCGGTGGATGATTGTGTGCACTATTACCTAAACGCCGCATATCGGCGTAATAGTGTGCGGCTATTGGAGCCTCACCCAGGACACTCCCATATTGCTGTAATGTACGAAAACCGGAAGTTCCATTCATGAGCTGCGCTGTACGGACACCGGAAGCGCGACAGTGGAACTCCAAAGGATGGAAAAAATCCAAACCGGAAGTTCCCATGTCGCAGCGTACGGACCCCGGAAACAACACAGCCCAGGACATGGTGTACGGATATGAAGTGGTATTCCGACATAGATTTAGGGTAGGTGGACTTCCTATATAAAATGGGCCTGTCGGCGCCTGCGCAGATCTGCATAGACCTGCCTCAATGGACGATCGGATTGCAGTCTCGGGGTCAGAGAAGGCAGATCGTCCGTAAGTGCGATTATGCCCTCTCGTTCCCCAGATGTCCGCTCGCCGATCATCCCAGGTCCGCAATCCGCGCGGGCGCACTGCCCATCTTGAGCTAAGAAAAATGAAATGAAATAATATTATAGTGTACAACAGGGATAAAGAAACTAACCTAAATAAATGACCTAATGGTAAAGTCTATAATATAAAACGGGTATTGGAAACTAACCTAGATTTATAATATCTATTAGTCCATAAACCTAGATTTTGGACAATTAAAATGGTGTAATAAAATGCCTGTGTTGTAGCTATATAATAAAAAAATATGATAAAAACAAGTTATAAGTGCACTAATGATAACATCCGCTATGTATGTGCTCATATATCAACAAGTATTTAACTATATATTGGTGCTCTAAATGTATGCCTATATGATAGCTATATAATAGTAAAATTACAAAAGCGAGTTATAAATGCGCTAATAATATGCGTTCACTGTGTATGTGTATAAGTTACTGCAAATATTTTGCTGTGTACTGGTGTATTTGACTTAAAAAAGATATATGTATATCTATGTCATATTGTACATAGAAAAACCATAATGTGACCATAAATGAAACAATACATCACTCAATCTAATACCGGCTGACAGATCCCCCTATGCACTATAAAGACAATAATGTGGCAAATTATAAAACAATACATAAATAAATCTAATGAAAGCTGCCAAATCCCCCGCTAAATAGCAAAAAACAATGCTGAAGAAAACATATAATAAGAAATAAAGATTTAAACAATGATGAATAACCAAACATGCCGCAAAAGTACATGATACAATACTTCGCATGATGATTTCTAAAGTCGAATGTTCATAGTAATAAAAGGATTTCTTCTTTTTTCCTTTTCCTTTCCTTTTCAACCCTATATGTGTTCCGTCTTCTTCAAGAGCTTCAGTTTTGCAAGAAGTCCCCCGGATGGTCCTTCGTATCCCGCTATCCCTTCGCCACCAGGAGATGCCAATGCCCAATCAATCGTAAACAGGTAAATGAATATACAATGAAAATATATATAGAGAATAAAAATCAATAAAAAATATCAACATACAAACAAAAAATGCTAAAAAGAGAGTTTTATCATGATATCTCTAATTGAACATGTATAACCCCCTGCCATCCTACTACCTCGAGGACTATGATCTAGCGTTACAAAAATGCACCAAAGCCAAAGCTTTCATTGAGGCCCAACGGGACCACTGTTCCTAATCTGTAGATCCACTGGCATTCCTTCTTAGCCAACCTCATTTATAGCGCATTTATAACTCGCTTTTGTAATTTTACTATTATATAGCTATCATATAGGCATACATTTAGAGCACCAATATATAGTTAAATACTTGTTGATATATGAGCACATACATATTGGATGTTATCATTAGTGCACTTATAACTTGTTTTTATCATATTTTTTTATTATATAGCTACAACACAGGCATTTTATTACACCATTTTAATTGTCCAAAATCTAGGTTTATGGACTAATAGATATTATAAATCTAGGTTAGTTTCCAATACCCGTTTTATATTATAGACTTTACCATTAGGTCATTTATTTAGGTTAGTTTCTTTATCCCTGTTGTACACTATAATATTATTTCATTTCATTTTTCTTAGCTCAAGATGGGCAGTGCGCCCGCGCAGATTGCGGACCTGGGATGATCAGCGAGCGGACATCTGGGGAACGAGAGGGCATAATCGCACTTACGGACGATCTGCCTTCTCTGACCCCGAGACTGCAATCCGATCGTCCATTGAGGCAGGTCTATGCAGATCTGCGCAGGCGCCGACAGGCCCATTTTATATAGGAAGTCCACCTACCCTAAATCTATGTCGGAATACCACTTCATATCCGTACACCATGTCCTGGGCTGTGTTGTTTCCGGGGTCCGTACGCTGCGACATGGGAACTTCCGGTTTGGATTTTTTCCATCCTTTGGAGTTCCACTGTCGCGCTTCCGGTGTCTGTACAGCGCAGCTCATGAATGGAACTTCCAGTTTTCGTACATTACAGCAATATGGGAGTGTCCTGGGTGAGGCTCCAATGGCCACACACTATTACGCCGATATGCGGCGTTTAGGTAATAGTGCACACAATCATCCACCGGATTTTAATTAAGGTAGAGGTTTTTTTGCCCAATCAACATCGCGTCCACCTTATTTCAATCGGCTAGCCCCCTGCCCTGACACGCCTCCCGAAGAAGCAGTGCGAAACGCGCGTCGGGGTAGAAGGACGCCGAGGACTGCACCCGTGTGACTGACTTTCAGGTAATTTACCTATATCTGCACTAGACATAGTGTTCATTGCTTATAATTATGTG
The DNA here is from genome assembly GCF_032444005.1 of Ranitomeya imitator. NCBI lineage: Eukaryota > Metazoa > Chordata > Amphibia > Anura > Dendrobatidae > Ranitomeya > Ranitomeya imitator. The sequence continues at coordinate 627,813,843 of NC_091283.1, read as the reverse complement.
CCATGCTAGGGAATTAACATAGCCCACTTTAGAACAGTACAGAAATCTGAGCATACTCTATTAGATGTTTTTTCATCATATATACCACACATATTGGCTATTCATGTGCATATGAGACACACTATGTCGGAGTGTTTCTATACCAGCATGCTATGTCAGTCCACGTTTGGGATGTAGCCTATGGCATTTGTTTGTCCCTCATTTCTACGGTCCAGTACCCTTGTTTTTCTATTTATGTATCTTGTTTTTAAAGAATGTTTTCTTAATAAACTGTTAGTTTTTATCAGTACCATGGTATAGGTCACTTTATTTTCCATTGGTGTGATCAGAACCTCACGTGATATAGTTGTTGTTATGGTACTTAGTCCTCCAGTTTGGAGGGACATTTATAATAATATTGAGCAAATTTTGTGAATATATACTATTATAATAATAATATGATAATCTTTATTTATATAGCGCCAACATATTCCACAGCGCTTTACAGTTTAACAGTTTCAAACACAACAGTCATAGGTAACAACGTTAACAATACAGTAATAAAGCAAAATAAGACGACCCTGCTTGTGAGAGCTTACAATCTACAATGAGGTGGGGGAGATACAAAGTACAGGTGTCCTGTGTATAATGGCACTTATGGTGATGGTATTGTGTTTTTTTTTTTATTACTTATCAGTATTGTAGTATTCGGTCACTCTGTGGTGGTAATATGTGGTCTGGTCATGGTGCGGTGGTATTTGCTCCTTGTATGTGCTATTTGGTCACTATGTGGTAATAATATGGTGTCTGGTTATGGTGTTGTGGTATTTGTTCCTTGTATGTGATGTTATTCGATCACTGTGGCGGTAATATGTGGTCTTGACATGGTGTAGCGGTATTTGTTCCTTGTATGTGATATTACTGGTCATTTTAAAAATTGAAAAATAAATGAAAATATACCTAAATTGTATTGCATATTTTAACAAATATTTAATAGGTTACAGCAGAGTAGGGCCCAGCCAAAAGTGTCTACCGTGTTATGGTGGCGGCCTAAAAAATCTTTTGGCCAAAACAAAAGCTGCCGGCTATATGTGTGATCTGGTGATGGGAACTGTTAATGTGTGATAGGTGAGAAGTGGAGTTTTTCCAAGAGAGAGTGGTGGGACTGTTGACAGTTCGAGGGGTGGAGTGTGGAGGCGGGGCTGGGGTGAAGCCTGGGCAGAGTCTCAAGGGGGCACCGAAAAATTTGCCAGTATGGGGCCCCGAAATTTCTAGTGGCAGCCCTGGATGGAATCATTCACTTTTCCCGTCTTTTCCATCTGGCACAGACGGCCATGACAACTTCTTCCAGCCAGGACTCGTCTGCAGAGAATACAACAAAGACATATTTCACTTCCCATATTCCAGCCCCATCACCATCTATTCCCAACCTGCACAAACTCCTCATCCTGCTGATACCCCAATACTGAGCCGCTGCTGCCGTATGTGTCCCTATTACTGCCCCTGATACCCCAATACTGAGTCGCTACATCCGTATGTGTCCCTATTACTGCCCCTGACACCCCAATACTGAGCCGCTGCTGCCGTATGTTTCCCTATTACTGCTCCTGATACCCCAATACTGAGCCGCTGCTGCCATATGTGTCCCTATTACTGCCCCTGCTGTGCGGTTCTCTGTGCCTTCTAAATTCTAAAGCACCTCTCTATAATATAGTAATGCCGGGTGCAAGGGCCCTAGAAAACAGTGCCCACATTGTGCTCCCTAGAAAGTAATATTGCCATGTGTGCTCCTTTGATAGTCACAGTAACCTGAGATCCCCTATAACAACAAGTGCCCACTTTACATTTAATAATGTCCCAAGTCTGCCCCCCTATACAGCTACCCTATACACAGTATAGTGCCCCCTCAATGTATAGTACCATCCACACAGTATACTGACCTCTTAGTAGCCCCCAAACTGTTTGATGGCTCCAACACTGTATGATGGCCCCTTCACTGTAATCTCCACACTGTATGATGGCCCACTAGATGGCCTCCATATAGTATCATGCACCAGATCATCTTAATTATAGTATAATGCACTCGCCATAGGTCTCCATATTGTATAATGCACTCCCCATAAGCCTGCATATAGTATAATGCACTCCCCATAGGACTCCATATAGCAGAGGTCCCCAACGTCTCTGACCTTCAGAGCCACATTCAGTTCTGAGAGAGGGTCGCAAGCCACTTTCAGCTCCCACCCCCTCACAATAGTGGCAACCAAAGCCCCCGTTACATGCATAATGGTAACCAAAGCTTTTCCACAACAATCAATCACCCCAAAGCAGTATACAAAGATTCAGGGGTTCCTATAATACCCCCATTCAGTATTCTCCTATAAAGCACTCCCAAGACACTGTCATATCCAGCTTCAAACACCTCCTCTGACAGGTGGTGTCATCTTGTCTCCAGCGTACCATACTTAAATCATCTCAAAACCCCTAAGAAGAGTATATGTGCATCCAGATCTTCTCTTCTGTGCAGAGTTGCTCACAAAATTCACCATTTTCAGATGTGCTCTTCATACCTGTTTGCTAGACCTGGAGCTAATGCACCAAGCTGATAGACAGCCGCGAGCCACAATTCATGGGACCGCGAGCCACATGTGGCTCCCGAGCTACAGGTTGGGGACCCCTGCCATATAGTATAATGCACTCCCCATAGGCCTACTCTATAGCACAAGGCAGCACCCATAGGCAGACTCTATAGCACAAGGCAGCACCCCCATAGGCAGACCCTGTAGTATAAGACAGCACCCCATAGGTAGACCCCGTAGTATAAGACAGAACACCATAGGCAGATTCTGAAGTATAAGGCAGCACCCATATAGGCAGACCCTGTAGTATAAGGCATTCCCCATAGGCAGACTCTAATAAAAGGCAGCATCTCATAGGCAGACCCTGTAGAATTAGGCAGCACCCCATAGGCAGACTCTAGTAAAAGACAGCACCCCATAGGCAGACCCTGTAGTATAAGACATCACACGATAGGCAGACCCTGTAGTAAAAGGCGGGGGTATTGCCTATCGTGTGATTCTGAAGAATAAGGCAGCACCCATATAGGCAGATCCTGAAGTATAAGGCAGCCCCCCTATAGGCAGATCCTGAAGTATAAGGCAGCACCCCTATAGGCAGACCCTGTAGTATAAGGCAGCACCCCATAGGCAGACCCTGTAGTATAAGACAGCACCCCATAGGCAGGCCCTGTAGTAAAAGGCAGTACCACCATAGGCAGATTCTGAAGTATAAGGCAGCACCCATATAGGCAGATCCTGAAGTATAAGGCAGTCCCCCATAGGCAGATCCTGAAGTATAAGGCAGCACCACTATAGGCAGATCCTGATGTATAAGGCAGCACCCCTATAGGCAGATCCTGAAGTATAAGGCAGCCCCCTATAGGCAGATCCTGAAATATAAGGTAGCCCACCATAGGCAGATCCTGAAGTTTAAGGCAGCCCCCATAAAAAAAAAAAAAAAAATACCTCTCTTCCTCCTTGTTCCAGTGGTGCTCCGACCTCTCGCTCATCTTCTGACAGTGGGCGCCGGGTAGTGACGTCATCGCGCCCACTGTCGGCGTTAGTGACACCAGATGCTTACAGGGGGATGATGGGAGAAGGAGCGCAGCGCTCCTTCCCTCATCAGTGTGGTGACTGGCACTACTGGCACCGGCCCCCCCCCCCCGGCCTGCTCAGCAGCCCCATAGCAGGCGGCAGAGCAGGGAGATCGATTCTCCCTGCTCTGCCACAGACGGTAACTGTATCTGCGCGCTACAGTAGCGTAGCTCCGGGTGGGCCCCCTCTGAGCTCTGGGCCCCTGGTAGCTACACTACTGTCTGTGACCATTGTAGGTTTTTCTGTCATTAAACGAGGGATACCAACAATTTTGACTACATGTGTATATAACAGGATAGAGGGCATATAGATATACCAGAATGAAGGGCCTATTGGACTCTAGTAACGCCACTGGAGGTAATCCTATTTGATCTTTCTTATGGAAGGAGGCCAGGATGCCTTGAAAGATATAACATTACAGGTTAAGGGTTCTGGATTCTGAGATGGCCATATGTGGAGTTACACACGTTGAAAAAGTAATGAACTAAAGCTCAAAAAATGATTATGCATATACACCTGTACCACTAAAAACTCTCAAGGAGTGTCGTTAACATGTGAAAAAATATACCTGTATAAATGACTAAAAATATAGACGTGTGTAAATATGTATAAAAATACACACTCCCAAATTAGCATGGGCTTATAATAAGGACTATAGTGAACAAAAGGAACCACTCAAAGCAAATAATATCAGGACCCTAGAAAACAACCAAAAAACCAAAACACAACAAGGATCCTTAAAATATAACTTTTAATAATTAAAGCTAAAAAAAGGTTTGTTCCAATATATGCAAACAAAGGTATTACAAAATACAGCCCATGAGACCCAGATACAAACTACCTTGCCCTGTCAGGCACCCTAAGTTTCTGCGGTAGGCGCCCCCGCTCATCGACTACTGGCCCTTGTAGCCCTAAATAAACCCTATATTCCCTAAAAGAGACGTACCAAATATATCCATCCCAGAAAAAATGAAAAAAATATAAAAAAAAATCAAAAAACTGCACAAATAAGAATAGAAAAAATCAAGAAAATGAACATAGCAGAAAAACAAAAAAGATTTTTCTTGATCCGCCAAACCAGAAGGTCCCTTGAATAGGGATAATAGAAAATGTCACTGCCAAAGGGGTAAAAATAACACCAATGTCTCTTTAATCCAAAAAATATCAGCGGGCCACTCCATCCCAAGTATATACTTAAGGGTAACCTATATGCTTCTGTACCTTCAATGACGTTTCCCAAAAAGGGACATATCCAATATCAATACACCAAAAAATGAAAGGAATATAAAAAATCAAAAAAACTGCAAAACTAAGAATAAAAAATGAAAAAAATAAACATAGCAAAAAAACACAAATTTGTTGTTTGCCAGCAGAAAAAAGTCCCTAAGAGGGAATAGTACAAAGTCACACCCCAATAGGTAAAAATACCAATGTCTCGTTTATCCACAAAATATCAGCAAGCCACTCCATCCCATATTTATACTTGTAAGAAAAAATAAATATAGTCCAAAAATTTTTTTTCAAAGTCCAATGACTCCCAGATGTATGGAATTCACAATAGGACAGTGGCCCACATCATCGCAGAGACATCCCAGCAAAAAGAAAAACAGAGGACCACCAAAGCAAGTTAAAAAATTGTCCCAAAACACCCCATAGTTCAATGCTGTATCCAACGCTTCTACTCATCTGCGTCCCAGAGGCGTTGTGGGTGGTGATACGATCATCCAGCTCTGTTCATCTCCTGCCGGGATATCCTCCTTATTCTACCTGACGCGTTTCCCCCCCGTGAGAATCCTGGGGGTTCATCAGGGGACATGGATCAATGCCACAAATATATAAAGGTGCAGGAACACGGTACATACCGTTGCCATCTTATATACTCATCTGTCTACTCCACATGGAGACAGGCCAGGCCCTCTAGCCGCGCACCCGGAAGTACGTCAGTGGAACGCACCAGCGTTGCAGACGCCCGGCGTGACGTTCTAAAAAGAGCGGTGTATGTTAAAAACACACCGCGCATGCGTACCCATCCGACGCCCGCCATGCAAAAGTACAGGGCGGCGCGCACACTACGGGAATCGCATTTTAATGCTACGCATGCATACATACTATCACAGCGCTCAAACAGTGCACATGGAGGTGCGTCACAAGAACGCATCAGCGTTCAAGCCTGATGGTAAAGAGTACTCAAAACAGCGCTCAAACAGCGCACATGAAGGTGCATCACTAGAACGCATCAGCGTTCCAGCCTAATGGTAAAAAGTACTCAAAACAGCGGTGCACTTAGGCTACGTTCACATTGGCGTTCCGCCAATGTGCGTCGCTGTTGCGCCGGCGACGCAGCGGCGACGCAGCGGCGACGCGCCCCTATGTTTAACATAGGGGACGCGTGCGTTTTTAGGGTGGCGTTTTTCGACACTTGCGTCGTTTCCGACGCTAGCGTCGGACGCAAAAAAATGCAACAAGTTGCATTTCCTGTGCGTCCGATTTTGGTCAAAAAACGACGCACGCGTCGCAAAACGGGAACTCCGTGTACGCGTGGGAGAACACCTGGGGGATATCAGACATAAGAGGGATACCCCGGTGGCTCGACACGTGAATGAAATACACGGGGGTGATCCCGCTTCCCTGGTCTTTAAGGCTATTGAGGTGATTTTCCCCTCAGTTAGACTGGGTGACTGGGACAGGAGAATATTACAACGGGAAATGAGATGGATCTATCTGTTGAGATCGGTGAGTCCCTTGGGCCTCAACGAACAGATGTCCTTCGCTAGCTTCATCTAAAACTATCTGGGGTCTTGATTTGTATTTAACCTGCCAGGTAGATTTGTACCCTTAGAATAAATAGGAATATTATTTTCTGTTATAACGTGTATTAGTTTGTTCTTTTTGTTTGTTCATTCTATTATTTTATTTTTTGGAGTGTTTGTGCATGCCGTTGTGGTGGGTATCTGATGGGTGCCAGTGTAATATGTCTCTATATCTGTTTATAGGGGGTGGCATTTTGGCATATGGTATATAAAAGAGTCTGGTAATGTTTTTGCAGGCTCTGGTGTTGGTACCTGATTATCCATTGTTGCAATTTACACTGCTTCGGGATTAAAACGTTGTTTCTTTATTTCGCCCTCCTTTTTTAGCGTCCCCTGTAGGTGCGTTTACTGATGCATGCGCAGTATGAATGTATATTGCTATTAGTGTGCGCATCGCCCCTGGATTTGGGTTGGGCGAGCGTCGGATTTGGACGCAGGCGCGGTATGTCTCTCGATAAGTGCACTGCTGTTTTGAGTACTTTTTACCATTAGGCTGGAACGCTGATGCGTTCTAGTGATGCACCTTCATGTGCGCTGTTTGAGCGCTGTTTTGAGTACTCTTTACCATCAGGCTGGAACGCTGATGCGTTCTAGTGACACACCTCCATGTGCGCTGTTTGAGCGCTGTGATAGTATGTACGCATGCGTAGCATTAAAATGCGATTCCCGTAGTGTGCGCGCCGCCCTGTACTTTTGTATGGCGGGCGTCGGATGGGTACGCATGCACGGTGTGTTTTTAACATACCCCGCTCTTTTTAGAACGTCACGCCGGGCGTCTGCAACGCTGGTGCGTTCCACTGACGTACTTCCGGGTGCGCGGTTAGAGGGCCTGGCCTGTCTCCATGTGGAGTAGACAGATGAGTATATAAGACGGCAACGACGGTATGTACAGTGCTCCTGCACCTTTATATCTTTGTGGCATTGATCCATGTCCCCTGATGAACCCCCAGGATTCTCACGGGGGGGAAACGCGTCGGGTAGAATAGGGAGGATATCCCGGCAGGAGATGAACGGAGCTGGATGATCGTATCACCACCCACAACGCCTCTGGGACGCAGATGAGTAGAAGCGTTGGATACAGCATTGAACTATGGGTTGTTTTGGGACAATTTTTTAACTTGCTTTGGTGGTCCTCTGTTTTTTTTTTTTGCTGGGATGTCTCTGCGATGATGTGGGCCACTGTCCTATTGTGAATTCCATACATCTGGGAGTCATTGGACTTTGAAAAAAAATTTTGGACTATATTTATTTTTTCTTACAAGTATAAATATGGGATGGAGTGGCTCGCTGATATTTTGTGGATAAACAACACATTGGTATTTTTACCTATTGGGGTGTGACTTTGTACTATTCCCTCTTAGGGACTTTTTTCTGCTGGCAAACAACAAATTTGTGTTTTTTGCTATGCTTATTTTTTTCATTTTTTATTCTTAGTTTTGCAGTTTTTTTTATTTTTTATATTCCTTTCATTTTTTGGTGTACTGATATTGGATATGTCCCTTTTTGGGAAACGTCATTGAAGGTACAGAAGCATATAGGTTACCCCTATACATGGGATGGAGTGGCCCGCTGATATTTTTTGGATTAAAGAGACATTGGTGTTATTTTTACCCCTTTGGCAGTGACATTTTCTATTATCCCTATTCAAGGGACCTTCTGGTTTGGCGGATCAAGAAAAATCTTTTTTGTTTTTCTGCTATGTTCATTTTCTTGATTTTTTCTATTCTTATTTGTGCAGTTTTTTGATTTTTTATATTTTTTTCATTTTTTCTGGGATGGATATATTTGGTACGTCTCTTTTAGGGAATATAGGGTTTATTTAGGGCTACTAGGGCCAGTCGTCGATGAGCGGGGGCGCCTCCCGCAGAAACTTAGGGTGCCAACCTCCGCTGTCAGGTAGGGACCAAGAATAGGGCACCTGACAGGGCAAGGTAGTTTGTATCTGGCTCTCATGGGCTGTATTTTGTAATACCTTTGTTTGCATATATTGGAACAAACCTTTTTTAGCTTTAATTATTAAAAGTTATATTTTAAAGGACTATAGTGACCAATCGGAAATGACAAATTTAAGACCAACTAAAGAAAACCCGAGAAAAAGGCCAATAATTGTTATCAGTATATAAATAATATATACAGTGCCTTGCGAAAGTATTCGGCTCCCTGGAACTTTTCAGCCTTTTCCCACATATCATGCTTTAAACTTAAAGATACCAAATGTAAATTTTTGGTGAAGAATCAACAACAAGTGGAACACAATTGTGAAGTTGAACAAAATTTATTGGTTATTTTAATTTTTTGGGAAATTCAAAAACTGAAAAGTGGGGCGTGCAATATTATTCAGCCCCTTTACTTTCAGTGCAGCAAACTCACTCCAGAAGTTCATTGTGGATCTCTGAATGATCCAATGTTGTCCTAAATGCCTAATGATGATAAATATAATCCACCTGTGTGTAATTAAGTCTCCGTATAAATGCGCCTGCTCTGTGATAGTCTCAGGGTTCTGTTTGAATCACAGAGAGCATCATGAAGACCAAGGAACACAACAGGCAGGCCCGTGATACTGTTGTGGAGAAGTTTAAAGCCGCATTTGGATACAAAATGATTTACAAAACTTTAAACATCCCAAGGAGCTCTGTGCAAGCGATCATATTGAAATGGGAGGAGTATTATACCACTGCAAATCTACCAACACCCAGCCGTCCCTCTAAACTTTCATCTCAAACAAGGAGAAGACTGATCAGAGATGCAGCCAAGAGGCCCATGATCACTCTGGATGAACTGCAGAGATCTACAGCTGAGGTGGGACAGTCTGTCCATAGGACAACAATCAGTCGTACACTGTAAATATCTGGCCTTTATGGAAGAGTGGCAAGAAGAAAGCCATTTCTCAAAGATATCCATAAAAAGTGTTGTTTAAAGTTTGCAACAAGCCACCTGGAAGACACCCCAAACATGTGGAAGAAGGTGCTCTGGTCAGATGAAACCAAAATCGAACGTTTTGGCAACAATGCCAAACGATATGTTTGGCGTAAAGGTAACACAGCTCATCACCCTGAACACACCATCCCCACTGTCAAACATGGTGGTGGCGGCTGTTAGGAGTCGAGTTTCCTCTGCTGCACAGGGGGAATCTCGATCCGTCTCCGCTGCGGTCTCCCATTCCCCTCCAGCCGCAGTGGAGTCTGCTCAGCAGGGACGTCGATCCCAGCGTCTCGCTCAGTCTGACTCTGTGAGAAGAGTTATTGCTGCTTCTCCAGCTTCTGCCTTTGAAGCCTATTCTGGTCAGCAGCGAGCGGACTTCTCTGGGACTAAGTCCTTATCTGCACACACTGAGCATGCCCAGGGCAAGATCTCCCGTTGGAGATCGAGGGTCATGTGCTCAGGCTCTGCGGCACATTCCATTGGTCCTCTTGGCAGGTCCTAGAAGGGCAAAAGTTCTGTAGCCATTTCCTGTGCTGCAGCTATATAAACTGCGCATGACCGCACGGCCATGCGCTAGTATTGTCTTACAATTGATATGTGTGTATGTGTGAGTGCAAGTCGTTCTTGGTTACCCCTTCCCTATTGAATGTCTGTTCGCGGAAGGTGTACGGTTGCTATCTAGCGCCCGACTTAGCCTACTACACTAAACACACATCACAGCGTCCTGTAGCTGTGCCTGCCAGTACGGCGCCGTGCGCCTGCCTTGCGCTTTCCATACCCAAGTCTGGGTGGTTAGTGGCGTCCGTTAGTGCGGCATCGCTCGCGCACTTGTGCGCTTATATTTCTGAAGGTTCTCTACACACCCAGTTGCGGTGTTGTGCCAGCAAGGGCCTAATCGGGCTTCAATCCCTTCTGGGGTTAAGTCCGCTGGCCACTTGCTCGCTCTCTAGTGCGGTATTGCGGTCCTGTGAATTAACAGGATCGCTTTCCTCACGCTGGGTGAGGTTTAACCCACGCGTGTTTACTTTAGTGTACCGCTATAGAGTCTGCAAATTGCTAGCAGCAGGTTCTCACCTGCACGGTGGACCCCGGACTGCGAACGCATCTTCGTCACCTGTCTTGGTGCGTTCCGCCAGTCCTAACATAATACTAGCGCCAGGGTCTGGCTAGTAAATGGCAGACGGTCAGCGTCTACAGCAGTACATCCAGCAGCTGGAGGGTAGGTTGGCGGCTCTCGAGCGCACAACCTCAGCTGTGGACGTTACTGCTGTCGCTGTTCAGGCTGCAAGTGCAGCTGCAGCCAGTTTGTCCGCTGCCACCCCTGCTCCGACCTTATCCCGTCTCCCGCTTCCAGACAAGTTTGCTGGTGACAGTAAGCCATGTCGGGGATTCGTGAGCCAGTGCTCCATACATCTCGAGCTGCTGGCTGCACGTTTTCCTACGGAACGGGCGAAAGTGGGATTCATTATATCTCTCTTGTCGGGCAGGGCGTTGGAGTGGGCAACGCCGCTTTGGGAACGTGGTGATCGTGTGGTGCAGAGTGCTCCTATCTTCCTGGACGCTCTGAGGCAGGTCTTTCTGGGACCTCGTGTCACCCACGATACCGCGCTCCAATTGTTGGCAATTACTCAGGCTTCGTCCATGGTCAGCCAGTTTGCCATCCTATTCCGGACTCTAGCTTCTGAGCTGGAATGGCCGGATAAAGTCCTTATTCCGGTGTTCTGGAAAGGACTGGCAGATCATGTGAAGGACGCCTTGGCCACCAGGGAGATTCCCGCCACACTGGAGGAGCTTATTACTATAGCTACCCGCATCGATCTCCGTTTTAACGAGTGGAGGTTGGAGCGGACCCAGTGTAGGCAGAGGTTTCGGCTGGCTCCCATCTTTGCCAAACCTCTAGAATCTCCTGTTATGGCGTCCGACTCCCATGAGGCCATGGAGGTTTCTCGAGCGGGATCTAGGTCTCAGACCGCTCGAGTACCTGTGCTATGTAAAAATTGCCAGCAACCGGGACATTTCGCTAATAAATGTCCACGGCGGTCGGGAAAACGATCGCGTCTAGTGTCCATTGGAGGAGGTTCACTGGACACCGCGGCATTTTCCTCAAAATTGTCCTTTAAAGGGACAATCCTGTTAGGCACATCCACTCTTAAAGTAGAGCTTTGTGTGGATTCAGGAGCAGAGGGAAATTTTATGTCTTCTGCTTTTGCTCAGCGCCACGCAATACCTCTGGCTATGCTAGCCAAACCAGTAACCGTGAGAGTGGTGAATGGGTCGACACTTCCATTACAGATCACACATCAGACTGTCCCTTTCACGTTAGCCATGTCCCCATCCCACCAGGAGACTATTTCCCTTCTTGTCCTTCCCGAGGGAATGGATGAGATTCTGCTGGGAATGCCCTGGCTTCGTTTCCACTCCCCACATATTGAGTGGACCTCTGGGAGGATATTGGGTTGGAGTGAATCCTGTAAGGGCAGATGTGTGAAAGAGTGCGTTCAGGTTTCCACCACTGAGATACCCGCAGATCTCTCTACTCTCCCCAAACACTATTGGTCTTATGCAGACGTCTTTTCCAAAAAAGCCGCGGAGACCCTTCCGCCTCACCGTCCCTATGACTGTCCTATAGATCTCTTGCCTGGAGCAGAACCTCCTCGGGGACGTGTCTATCCCCTCTCTCTCCCGGAAACGGAGGCTATGTCCCAATACATCCAGGAGAATTTGGCAAGAGGATTTATTAGGAAGTCAGTGTCACCAGCTGGGGCAGGGTTCTTCTTCGTACAGAAGAAGAATGGAGAGTTGCGTCCTTGCATAGACTACAGGGGTCTTAACGCCATCACCGTTAAAAATAAGTACCCGCTGCCCCTGATTTCTGAGCTTTTTGATAGGCTACGGGGAGCTAAGGTATTTACCAAATTAGACCTGCGGGGAGCTTATAACCTGATTCGCATTCGTGAGGGGGACGAATGGAAGACGGCGTTTAACACCAGAGATGGGCATTATGAGTATCTGGTGATGCCCTTCGGGCTCTGTAATGCCCCAGCCGTTTTCCAAGACTTTGTCAACGACATCTTCCGGGATATGCTTTCCACCTCGGTCGTAGTCTATCTGGATGATATTCTCATCTTCTCTCCAGATATTGACTCCCACCGGAGAGATGTTGGCAGAGTCTTCGACCTCTTACGGGCAAACTCTCTTTACGCAAAGTTGGAGAAGTGTGTGTTTGAGCAGGAGTCTTTACCTTTCTTGGGCTATATCATCTCTGCCCAAGGATTGGCTATGGATCCTGCCAAACTACAGGCTGTGATGGACTGGCAAGAACCTCATTCACTTAAAGCGGTGCAGCGCTTTATGGGGTTCATTAATTATTACCGCCAGTTCATCCCCCATTTCTCAACTTTGGTAGCTCCCTTGGTAGCCCTCACCAAGAAGGGAGCAAATCCCAAAGTGTGGTCTGAAGAGGTCTCCAGGGCCTTTTCTTCTACTAAGTCTCATTTTGCTAGCGCTCCCATCCTACATCGTCCCGATGTCGATAAGCCGTTTATAATGGAGGTGGATGCCTCTTCCGTTGGTGCTGGAGCAGTCCTCTTCCAGAAGGATGCTCAAGGTCGGAAGCATCCGTGCTTTTTCTTCTCCAAGACCTTCACACCAGCGGAGAGGAATTATTCCATCGGGGACAGGGAGTTGCTAGCGATGAAATTGGCTTTCTCTGAGTGGAGACATCTCTTGGAGGGGGCTCGTTTTCCCTTTCAAGTATTTACAGACCATAAAAATTTGCTATATTTGCAAACAGCCCAGAGGCTAAATTCTCGCCAGGCCAGATGGTCCTTATTTTTCTCCCGATTCCACTTCACCCTCCATTATGTCGCTGGGGAGAAGAACATTCGAGCTGATGCTCTTTCTCGCTCTGTTGTGTCATCTGAGGAGGAGGAAGGAGAGCCTCGGCTTATTGTTCCTTCTGAGAGCTTGAGAACCGTGGCTCCGGTGTCGCTTGAGTCTGTGCCTCCAGGCAAGACTTTTGTGCCCATAAATTTGCGACCGGAGGTTCTCTCTTGGGCTCATTCCTCCAGGGTGGGTGGACACTTTGGGACTAAAAGGACATCTGAGCTGCTGGCGAGGATGTACTGGTGGCCGCATATGCTGCGAGATGTCAGGGATTACGTTCTGGCGTGTGTCTCATGCGCCAAAAATAAGTCTCCTCGACAACGGCCGTCTGGGTTACTCTATCCCTTGCCGGTGGCAGACAGGCCCTGGGAGATGGTCGGGATGGACTTTGTAGTGGGTTTGCCCAAGTCTCGCGGCTGTACCGTCATTTGGGTAATTACCGATCATTTCTCGAAAATGGTGCACTTGGTGCCGCTCCCACGGTTACCTTCTGCACGGGCCTTGGCAGCGTTGTTCATAAGACACATCTTCCGCCTACACGGCATGCCAGACAAAATTGTCAGTGACCGGGGTCCCCAGTTTGCGTCTCGGTTCTGGAGAGAGCTTTGTCGTCTTCTCAGCATTGAGTTAAATCTCTCTTCCGCATATCATCCCGAGACGAATGGGTTGGTAGAGAGGGCCAATCAGACTCTGGTCACATATCTGCGACATTTTGTTTCTGCCAGGCAGGATGACTGGGCATCTTTATTACCATGGGCAGAGTTCGCCCTTAATAACGCTGTAGCCGATTCCACCGGTCAGACTCCTTTCCTCCTTAATTACGGCCAGCATCCGCGGGTTCCTGTGCCTATGCCCGTGTCCTCTGCTGACTCCAGGGTGGCAGACTGGGCAGTGGAGGCACGGGACATTTGGGACCGCACTCAGGATGCCATTCGGGCCTCGAAGGAGAGAATGAGGTCCTCCGCCGATGCACATCGGCGCCCTGCCCCGGCCTTTGCTCCTGGCGACTTGGTGTGGCTCTCCGCCCGTAACATCAGGCTGCGAGTTGAGTCCACTAAGTTTGCTCCTCGCTACTTGGGCCCATTCAAGGTCCTCGAGCAGGTTAATCCCGTGGTCTACCGCCTGGCTCTTCCTCCACGCTTGGGTATCACCGACACCTTTCATGTGTCCCTCTTGAAACCCGTATACATGTCCCGGTTTTCCGAGTCATCTGCCGGGACATCGGGTTCGTCTACGGACGATTACGAGGTGAACGCTATTTTGGGGTGCAAGGTGGTACGCGGCAAAAAGTTTTATTTGGTGGATTGGAAGGGTTATGGTCCAGAGGACAGGTCTTGGGAGCCTGCTGAAAACATTCGGGCCCCACAGCTCATTGCTGCCTTCGAGCGTAGCGAGGCCCAAGGAGGGGGGGGCCCTAGGAGGGGGGGTAATGTTAGGAGTCGAGTTTCCTCTGCTGCACAGGGGGAATCTCGATCCGTCTCCGCTGCGGTCTCCCATTCCCCTCCAGCCGCAGTGGAGTCTGCTCAGCAGGGACGTCGATCCCAGCGTCTCGCTCAGTCTGACTCTGTGAGAAGAGTTATTGCTGCTTCTCCAGCTTCTGCCTTTGAAGCCTATTCTGGTCAGCAGCGAGCGGACTTCTCTGGGACTAAGTCCTTATCTGCACACACTGAGCATGCCCAGGGCAAGATCTCCCGTTGGAGATCGAGGGTCATGTGCTCAGGCTCTGCGGCACATTCCATTGGTCCTCTTGGCAGGTCCTAGAAGGGCAAAAGTTCTGTAGCCATTTCCTGTGCTGCAGCTATATAAACTGCGCATGACCGCACGGCCATGCGCTAGTATTGTCTTACAATTGATATGTGTGTATGTGTGAGTGCAAGTCGTTCTTGGTTACCCCTTCCCTATTGAATGTCTGTTCGCGGAAGGTGTACGGTTGCTATCTAGCGCCCGACTTAGCCTACTACACTAAACACACATCACAGCGTCCTGTAGCTGTGCCTGCCAGTACGGCGCCGTGCGCCTGCCTTGCGCTTTCCATACCCAAGTCTGGGTGGTTAGTGGCGTCCGTTAGTGCGGCATCGCTCGCGCACTTGTGCGCTTATATTTCTGAAGGTTCTCTACACACCCAGTTGCGGTGTTGTGCCAGCAAGGGCCTAATCGGGCTTCAATCCCTTCTGGGGTTAAGTCCGCTGGCCACTTGCTCGCTCTCTAGTGCGGTATTGCGGTCCTGTGAATTAACAGGATCGCTTTCCTCACGCTGGGTGAGGTTTAACCCACGCGTGTTTACTTTAGTGTACCGCTATAGAGTCTGCAAATTGCTAGCAGCAGGTTCTCACCTGCACGGTGGACCCCGGACTGCGAACGCATCTTCGTCACCTGTCTTGGTGCGTTCCGCCAGTCCTAACAGCGGCATCATGGATTGGGCCTGCTTTTCTTCAGCAGGGACAAGGAAGATGGTTAAAATTGATAGGAAGATGGATGGAGTCAAATACAGGACCATTCTTGAAGAAAACCTGTTGGAGTCTACAAAAGACCTAAGACTGGGACGGAGATTTGTCTTCCAACAAGACAATGATCCCAAGCATAAAGCAAAATCTACAACGGAATGGTTCACAAATAAACATATCCAGGTGTTAGAATGGCCAAGTCAAAGTACAGACCTCAATCCAATCGAGAATCTGTGAAAAGAGCTGAAAACTGCTGTTCACAAACGATCTCCATCAAATCTCACTGAGCTCGAGCTGTTTTCCAAGGAAGAATGGGCAACAATATCAGTCTCTCGATGTACAAAACTGATAGAGACATACCCCAAGCGACTTGCAGCTGTAATCGCAGCAAAAGGTTGCGCAACAAAGTATTAAGTTAAAGGGGCCAAATAATATCGCACACCCCACTTTTCAGTTTTGGAATTTCCACAAAAATGTAAAATAACCAATACATTTCGTTCAACT
This sequence comes from Ranitomeya imitator, assembly GCF_032444005.1. Classification (NCBI taxonomy): domain Eukaryota; kingdom Metazoa; phylum Chordata; class Amphibia; order Anura; family Dendrobatidae; genus Ranitomeya; species Ranitomeya imitator. The sequence goes on along the minus strand of NC_091283.1, from coordinate 627,797,646 downwards.
TCACAATTGTGTTCCACTTGTTGTTGATTCTTCACCAAAAATTTCCATTTGGTATCTTTATGCTTGAAGCATGATATGTGGTTAAAGGTTGAAAAGTTCCAGGGGGCCGAATACTTTCGCACGGCACTGTAGATCAATAATAAATATATATATATACGGTATATATATATATATATATATATATATATATAATATAAATCAATACATATGAAAAAAGGGAGGAGGATGACAACCAGAATGAGGGCTCTAATCAAGGTGTGTACTCATGCTTTAACATCATTAGTACTCTTTCCTCATCTCCTGGACCTGTCTTCTGCCTTTAACACTGTGGATCACTCCCTTCTGCTACAGATCCTCTCATCTCTTGACATCATAGATGGCCCTATCCTGGATCTCATCATATCTGACAGACCGAACATTCAGTGTCTCCCTCCCCCACACCACGTCCTCACTCCGCCCCTTGTCTGTCAGTGCACCTCAAGGCTCTGTTCTAGAACTCCTACTCTTCTCCATCTACACCTTCGGCCTGGGATATCTCATAGAATCCCACAGTATGCAGTACCATCTCTACGCCGATGACACGCAGATCTACCTATCCGGACCTGACCTCAACTCCTTACTTACCAAAATCCCACACTGTCTGTCTGCTATCTCGGCCTTCTTTTTTGCTCGCTTTCTAAAAATGAACATGGCCAAAACAGAATTCATCATCTTTACCCCATCTCACTCTACCCCTCCTCCACCAAACCTATCTATCAATGTCAATGGCTGCTCACTTTCTCCAATCCCACAAGCTCGGTACCTCGGGGTGATCCTTGACTCTGCCCTCTCTTTCAAGCCACATATCCAAGCCTCCTCCTGCCGTCTCAAACTCAAAAATATCTCCCGGATCCGCGCATTCCTTGACTGCGACACCACAAAAACACTAGTACATGCCCTTATCATACTCTGCTGCCCGACTAATCTACCTGTCTCCCCCCTATTCCCCAGCCTCTCCCCTATGCCAATCCCTTCACTGGCTTCCAATCGCCCAGAGACTCCAATTCAAAACCCGCACAATGACATACAATCTCCTGGTACCTACCTACACGCAACCTCTGATCCTCTCTAGACCTCCTTCTCTACTCCCCCCTCATCTCTTCTTCCCACAACCGCATCCAAGACTTCTCCCGTGCTTCCCCTATACTCTGGAACTCTCTACCCCAACACATCAGACTCTTGCCTACCACAGAAACCTTCAAAAAGAACCTAAAGACTCACCTCTTCCGACAATCCTACAGCCTGCAGTGATCCTCAACCTACTGAACCGCCGCACGACCAGCTCTACCCTCTCCTAATGTATCCTCACCATCCCCTGCAGACTGTGAGGCCTCACGGGTAGGGTCCTCCCTCCTTCTGTACCTGTGTGCCTTGCTTTTTGCTCATGTTTAATTGTCCTTGTCTATATTTGCCTCCTTTTCACATGTAAAGCGCCATGGAATTAATGGCGCTATAAAAATGTATAATAATAATAATACATAATAATAATATCAGAAGCAAAAAAGACAAAAAAGAATAAAATCAATTACATATATGCTAGAATAGTCACATGCAGCAATTCATATATCAGGTGCAATAGTGCTACAGTGCATAAATATATAGGTGTCATTTGCGGTAACCTAAAGTGTGGATATAGATGAAGTAACTGATATAAAGCTTATGCCAAATTGATCATATGCAGCAATTCATATATAAAGTGTAATAGTGCTACAGTACATGCATGCATAAGTGTATTGAAATCATATTTGGCAGCCTAGTGTTTTGACATGAATGTGATGCATGATGTGAAGCTTATCATAAAACCAAGAGAAATCCAGGGGATAAATAATGCAATATCTGGCAATAGATAGATATATCTACCTGGGTGGAGATGAGAGGACTCACGATGAGTTCCCACCCTGATGCACGTTTCAGCATCTCCCACATCCTCCAATCCTGTCACTAATCCTGTTACAAGAGTCTAAGAATATGAGATTGTGTCAATTACTGAGCAATTCCCTCAATATCCGTGGATGAATTCCATCTACACCCAGTGATTTTCCAATGCTTAATTTGCTCAGATGTGGGCGTACTTCTTCTTGTGTTAAATTAGTTATTTTGGTGAATTTTGATTTTTGCCTTGTGGAATGATCCCTGGAACAGTCAGTTGATTGGTGAACATGGATGAAAAGTGCCTAATATCTCAGCCTTTTCGTCCTCTATTATTAACTTGTTATCATCTCTTAAGGGGCTGATACCATTCGATTTTTTATTTCTGGCATTGATGTATTTATACAATCTTTGGGATTTATTTTAATGTTGCTGGCAATTTGTGTTTCAGTAGCTAACTTTGCTAGCTTGATTTCTTTTTTTACATTTATTATTGAGCTCTTTATTCTCATGAAATGCTATTTCTGTATTGTCAGCTTTCAAGATTTTGAATTCCCTTTGTTTTTGTCTTATTAAACTTTGTACTGTCTTATTTATCCATACTGGTTTCTTTTTATTCTTGGACATTTTAGTGCCAGAAGATATAAGTTTTCCATATAAGTTTTCCACAGATTCTAGTAGTATTTCCTTAAAAATGCCCCATTTATGTTCGGTATCCCCAGTTACCTTGACGTGGTCCCAGTCTACACGATTAAGCTCTTCCCTTATTTGTCAAAATCAGCTTTCCTAAAGTTACAGGTTTTGGCATTTCCCCTTTTGAATGTTTGATTGAAAATTACATTGAAACTTGTTATATTATGGTCACTGCATCCCAAATGCTCCATAATCTGTAGATTTGAAATTGTGTATGGTCTATCTGATAGAACCAGATCCAGCAGATTACCTTCCCTGGTTGGTTCATTAACCAGCTGAGAGAGGTATTTGTATTGAATTGTGGATAAGAACTTGCTGCTTTTAACACAACCAGAAGATTCTATGTCCATTGAATGCCTGGATAGTTAAAATCTCACTATTAAGCTGGAGTCACACTCGGCGTAAGACAATACGGTCCGTATATTACGGCCGTAATACGCTGAAAAGTCCCCAAAATAGTGGTCCGTAGCTCCTCCGTAGGCAGGGTGTATCAGCGTATTTTGCGCATGGCATCCTCCGTATGTAATCTGTATGGCATCCGTACTGCGTGTTTTTCTCGCAGGCTTGCAAAACCGACATACGGACAACCAGCAGAGGGCGCCTCTTATGAACTCGAGCCTGGGAGCTTTCTAGGAAAGTTCCCACGATCTAGGGACAACCAGCAGAGGGCGCCTCACTGCAAATGAAGGTAAATATAGGTCATTGACCTACTTTACCTTCATTCCCCGGGGTTTTGCAGCCACGAACAACGTTGCATTAGCAAAGCTCGTGGCTGCAAAATATTTTAACCTCTTCAGATGGATTTACATCGTTGGACATTACAGATCTTCGGAAGGTAAGGATATTGTTGGTTTATTTTTTTTGTTACAGAACGAGGGTCTTTAGTGACTGGATTGGGCGTTGAATAAAATATTACAACAACCTTTGTGTTTATTTCATTAAAATAATTTTTAATAATGTGTTTGTGTTTTTTTAACCCTTTACTACTATTAGATTAATAATGGATAGGTGTCATAATTGACGCCTCTCCATTATTAATTTGGCTTAATGTCACCTTACAATAGCAAGGTGGCATTAACCCTTCATTACCCCATATCCCACTGCTACACGGGAATGGGAAGAGAGTGGCCAAGTGCCAGAATAGGCGCATCTTCCAGATGTGCCTTTTCTGGGGTGGCTGGGGGCAGGTGTTTTTAGCCAGGGGGGGCCAATAACTGTGGACCCTCTCCAGGCTATTAATATCTGCCCTCAGTCACTGGCTTTACTACTCTGGTGGAGAAAATTGCGCGGGAGCCCACGCCAATTTTTTCCGC